>NC_081433.1:3068483-3178483 GCF_949786415.1 Peromyscus eremicus | reverse complement strand
GAAGTCTGTAAAGATTCCTCCTTTAAAAGGATTTGTATAGCACTGTCTTGTGTCATTCAGGGTGTGGAACCAGACTTTATGAAAGCATTATTAATTCAACTGTATGACTGTTGAGTAACACTGCCTTTTGGGCTTGAAAATATTAGGTCTTTTGGAATGAAGAGAGCAACATGTAAGGGCATTCTCATCAAGAGAAACAGACACCCAATGAAATAACTCTGGTTTGCAGCATGGTTCTTTAAGACAAACAGGAAGACGTTGCAAGGGGTCATTTAGATGAACTGAAAACTAAGAGCTGACTTGGCCTGTGACGTCAAAGTCTGTCCTGGGGGTGGGGAGATTCTGGTGATTATTTGGCAGTCACCATCCAGGTATCCAGGTCAGTACTCTGATGAGCCTTTAGGAGTCTGTATCTATCTGCATCTTACCCCCATGCAGAGGGGCTTACAGAGTCAGGGCAGACATAAACTATCCTAAAAACAGACGTTATTCCTCTGAGTCCTGCTGGCAAAGCTGAGACCAGTGTGAAGGCTGGATCAGAATCTCACAGTTGGATCTGAGAGCCAGATGGCTTCCCAAGTAGGTCATAAGAATATCTTGTGTCTTGGTCTCTGGCTGCAGAATGTGTGAATAATGGGATCAAGTTTTTGAAAGTGCCAGACCTCAAAATATTTCCGTATGTAGATAATTGCTGGCACTGATACCTGGCCTGATGAGTAACTTTCTAATTTTAAATTCCTTCAGAGAAGGTTATTTTCCAACTTGAGCAGCAGGAAGCGGGACTCCAGTTAGATTTAAGAGCTAGCTAATAGTAAGGAATGTTAAATACTGAAGGTAGCCTTGAAGGAAATCGGGACATCTTCTCTGGGGGTCTTTGATATCTTAAGATGTAGTATTCCTTGAAGGCAAAGGGTGTTTTTAATATGATGAATTTGCATTTCAGACTTGGTGAGCTCTTCTTTGAGAAACTCTTGTTCTTTAGATGATTTGAACCTTGAAATGTCTTCCAGATTTCTGCTTCCAATGTTATCCACCCACCTCATAGGGCTATTTTTGAAGGCTGTGAAGTCATTTGGAGGTAGGACCTAGCTGGTGGGATGAGGGTCACTAGGTGGCTTTTGTACATTATACTCACCCTGGTTCCTTCAGAGATTTACTCACCCTGGTTGCATGGTAATGTGAACAGCCTCAGTCACTGAGATGCTTCGTCATGCCTTCCTCACTGTGATAGACTGAAACTTCCTGAAGCCATGAACCAAGACAAACTTTTCCTCTTTCACATTGTTTTTCATCAGCGTTGTGGTCGCAGGGGTGGGACAGTAGTTCATACAACACTCCTTTGCACAATGTGGTATATGGGGACCTAGTGATAGTCTTTTCTCTGTATTCCTGCTCTGTGATGGCTGGTGACCACTTAGACATGAGACACAATGCTTCCTTGGTTTGAAGAAACACACACAAAAAGAAGCGTACCATTCTAGACCATTACAAGGGCTGGCAAGTGACCAGATATTAAATCCTGCCAAGGACCAGGAAATTCAGGCATCCCCCAGGATTCAGACTCCAGCATACTTGTTTAGCGCTGCTCCATCCTTCCCTATACTCAGAGCAAGAGTGTTACATCTGCTGGGAACTGAGCTCTACAGCTTATAAAAAGGTGTTGCCTGCTGCATATCTATTGGGAGGTTGGGCCAAGATCAAGGAACATATTGTTATTGATCTGGAAGCCCATGGACCTACAGAGTACTATCCAGGAAAAAGAGACCAGCCCCTCGGCAAAGAAATGTTTCCAATTTGGTAATTGTCCTTTCAGGAAAAGGAAGATGATTGCGACTGGGAGATTTGTTTGTTTCATTCTTTGGTGCCTATTGTCTCTCTGCTTGTTCACACAGAATAGCCAGCTGATTGTCTCTGGGGCTTCCTCTGCCATTGGAAACTCTGTGTGTCTCTTTCATGATCAGTACCTAGTGGAAGCCAGAGGCTGGTGCATGTTTTTATATATGACCTTCAGAAAACCTGAGAAGGCACACTTATTTCTGAGGATTATGTATGTCTGGGGATACATGACAGTGGATAGATAAGTCAGTAGACAAAGAGAGTATATAAATATATGAAAACAAAGGATGGAAGTTAATGGTTCAATTTTAAAAATTACATGTACACACAGAGGCTGCAGCAGTTAGTCATCCAAAGGGGCCAAGTTACATCTCAACTGGCAACAGAACTTGACGTAATGCTGATCATGATATCAACCCCAATGTAATGCTCATCATTTAAGCATGAAAGATGCAAGAGTCGGGGGGCTATGGAGGCTTGTGTCACGGTTCCAGGAAGCGGCAGAATCTAGCAACATGTAGCAGGATCAGATTCCCTGCATGAAAGTCCTGAGTAAGATTTTGGTTGGCACTCTGAGGATAAAGCTGTTTCTGACATCTACACATGAATGAACAGGTATAAGAAAGTTTTCTATTATGAGCACACTGTAGACATAGGGATAGTCTTGCCTCTTTATTCCTGCTTTTTCTGTGGGTAGATGACAGAAATATGGAATATTGGTGAAGAAAACTGAAGGCACCAAGTAGAGCTAGCTCAGGATATTCATCCCAGGCAACAGAGCTGGAGGGATGGGGCTACCCATGACCACTGGAGCCCAGATAATGCCGCCAAGAGTCCCTGTTGCTGGACTCTAGGAGCCAATTCAAGTGTTCGCCCTACTTGGTTTTAGATTGACTGTGGTATAGTCTTTCTTTGCTCTTCCCCTAGTCTTCTGTTTTGTTATGGAATTATTTCATGTTATTGTATATTGAAAACAACTATCTCCTTGATGTTATAGGATCACAGTTAAGAGATTGCCGAAGTCTTAGAAGAGACTTTGAACATGGATATTAGAAAGTATTGGAACTGTGGACTATGGGGACTTTGGAAGTTAGATGCATTTTGCTTCATATGATGGTCATTGTCCTATATGGGCCAAAGGTGGAGTGCTATGACTTCAGTGTAAAATGTCCTCTATGGGCTCATGTTTTTGGACACTTTGTCTCCAGCTAGTGTGAAGTTTGGGAAAGTTGTGGGTCCTCAAGGGGCCCCTAGTGGTCTAAATAAAAAGCAGAGAGCACTGGGGCAGACCTTAAAGGTTGTAGCTTCGTCCCACTCCAGCACTGGACCTGGGATCAGTTCCTGGCATCCACAAAGTGTGGCTCACAACTGCCTGTAAGTCTAGTTCTAGGGGGTTTGATGTCTTCTTCTGGCTTACACAGGTATTTTCACGCTTGTCGTGCAATACAAACATTCAGATATATACATAGACACATAAAATATAATACATAAATCTTTAAAAATAAAGTGCACAATTTAAGCATCTCATTTCACTCTATCCTGTTAATTCTGTACTACAGCCATGGAATAGGTACTGGAGGCCTGATTAGTAGGTACACAATAGCTGTACATCATGATTAAATGCAAAATCCAAATGCTAGATATTCTGTGTTCCTCAGTAATATCTCTTTGCATTCCAGAGGAAACCGTCTCAGAATAAACTTTCTTGTACTTTTGTTTGTATCCCAACTTTGCAGATGTGCAATCCACACTTTAAAATGCCCCTCTTTCTCTATATTTCCATGGTCATTAAGCAGCATAATATGTGGCTCAGTGTTGTAGCCCTAGTCCACAACCTCAGAGAAAAAAACAATTTTCCCTGAGGAAATATTTAAACATAATTGGATTTTAATTTGATTATTCACAATTTTCCCCAGGACACACACAATGATATGTTCTCCTTAAACATAGCTGACATTAATGATTGCATCTAATCCCTGAATTGTATTATAATATTTTAAACTTGTCACCAAGTGCCTTTATAATAGCTTTATGCATATGTTCAATTTTATAAAAAAATAAAATACAATTCTGATTTTTCCTGGACCTATAAATCTTCTGCATTTTTACTAAACTACTGAGTAGTTATATAGTGAGGAATATAAAACTAACATTATCATTATTGTTAATTATTTATATTCCTCAAATTTTATTAAGTCATCCATTATTAATACATTGAGCTCAGAGAAGTATTACCATTTTGGCAGGACAGAAAAGAATAATTTCTAAGTGAATCATGTGTTTAACACAGTATTCTGAAATTTGATAGTGTGCTCCTATTTCTACAAAATTAGACCGAAATGATAGCCATCTGGGCAGTAACAAAACTTTCCACAAATGTGATAATTATAAAGGTGTGAGCTGGTTTGCACAAATAGCGTACTGAAACCTCTGTAGCTCTTTGTAGACTCGTACTGGCATACTAATAAATAAACAAAGCAAATTGTACAGGAACTCTGCCCTAAGGGCTTAGAAACTACATCACTCAGTCAACAAAATTTAGATATAAATAAATATTGACAGTATAAAGGGATTGCCGGGTTGCATTCTAGCTTATTGCTCTGAGTCTACAGAGACTATGTGAAGTTAGATTCCTTTTCAAGATAAATCATTCGAAATATGAAGAGAGAAATCAGTACTGCACACACACATACACAAAAGGCAAAGATAGAAATAGAGAAAAAATGAGAAAAGATTTAGGAAAAAACAAAACCAAAACAAAGAGTAAAATAAACATTTGTTGACTATGGTGGGACCTTGGGGTTTGGTTTAATTCACAACTTCATACTATGGCCTGAAATGGATTCGACTCAGAAGGTCTTTTTTGAAGACTTCCTTGGCATAGTGAATGGTGCTGGTCATTCTGGATATAGATAGGTATATTCCTCACGGGATACAATGATACAATAAAAAATGGCATAGTCAGAGTTCAGTACCCATGCAACGAGGAGGGTTGGCTCACAGGACTCACTGAGCTGAAAATTTGGGACCTGTCATCCACACCCAGATGTCTCTGAGGAGATTTTCAGAGTGCGATGGTGATGTGATAGCTTGAATTCTGGAGTGATTTTAGAGCCATTCAGAGAATGGGAGTAGAATAGGACCATGTTGGAGAAAAGCTCTCCAGCTAGGAAGTGGAAAATAACACAGAGAAGAGCCAAATCGGCAAGGCTCGGCAATCTCAGCAACTGAATCATACGGTAGAATCACAACCCCCCAAATATCTATGAACATGTTAGGTCATGTGATATCAAGGGTTGCATCTGAAATGTTCCACACTGGATAATGTATTGGGGACTTAGTCTTCAGATGGCGGTGGGAACTCAATGAGGTGTGATTTGGTGGCAGAGGTAGGACCCTGAGATGATGCCTTTAACTGTGTATCTGCTCTCGGGTCCCTTCCTCTCCTTCTCGGGTTCCTAGCCCTGTTATTCTGCGGTGGAATGCTTTGTTCCTGCACATGTGCTCTGCGTGACGACTTGCTTTACCCCAGCCCCAAACTGGCAAAGACGTTTACCATGGACTAAACTTCTGAAACAGTGAGCCAAAATCATTCTTTTCTCCTTTCAGGATGATTCACTCAGGTGTTTGCTGCAATGGTGAAAAGTCTGACCAACACTCATGGCAAAGGGAATTAAGGCTGAGGATGGCATAAGGAGACTGATCAGCTGATCTAAAATAGGGCAATGATCATGAGTAAGTTTGTGCGCCCGCTATAACCACAGAAGTCCTCCAGAGGGCGACAGAACAGGAGCTCGCGGACAATGCAAGGGCTCATCCCTTTGAAGACGGAGAACAAGGCAAGGACCCAAGCTATCTATGTAAGCCCAGGAGCTAGGAAAGGCAAGTAGACAAATTCTCCCCCAGAGCTTCCAGGTGCTCAACACCATATTGAGAGAGTGAAACTGTGTTGGGTACCAACCCCCAACAACTTAGGATGATAACCTCATGCCATTTAAAAACTTCTCCGGTTTGTTGTAGCCTGTCGTGGCTTACTGTTCTCTTTGCTGAGATAAAATGCCTGGATAAAAGGAAGTGAGTCGGGGAAAGGACTGTATCACTGAGGAGACACGGTCCGTCATAGCAGGGAAGTCTCGGTTGCAGGAGTGGCTTGCAGCTGTTGTGATGGTAGCTTTGTTCACATCGAGGGAGGTCAAGAAGCAGAGATGGGGCAGGAAGTGAGACAAGACTGTAAGCTTCAAGGCCCAGTCCTCAGAGACCCACTTTGTCCAGCAAAGCCCCACCTCCCAAAGTGTCCACAATCTCCCCAAACACCATCACCAACGGGACACCAGATGCTCCAATACATGACCTTTGGGGGACATTTCACATCCGAACTGTAACAACAATGGAAAACTAACTCAGAGAGAACACTGAAGGGCCAAAGGAACAGTGAAAGGGTATGGATGGGAGGGAGATGAAGGAGAAACGGGAGGATCAGGGTCATAGTAGAGGGCACTCAACTTGCCTTGTACACTTGCATGAAGCTGTCAAATAACAAACAATTCTAAAAAAAAAAAAAAAAAAAAAAAAAAAAGAAGAAGACGCATTCTTCTCATCTGTGAACAGTGGGTGGAATTCCTGTTCCCAATAACTCTAATGCATTTACTGGGCACTGTGAAATCCCAGTAGGATTTCACAAAACTGGGCATTTGACCAGTTTTGTTGGTTTATTTTATTTTTGAGATAGGCTAACTTCAAACTGTGGCTCATCCCTTTCTCATTCCCCTGGGTGCTGGGATTACAGGGCTTTGCCATCTTACCTGACTACACTACTTGTTGTACCTAGAACATCTCTTCCTCATTCTTGGCTGACCAGTTACCAGCTTCTTTAATGTCACAATTGAGAAGTCATTTTTCTCCGACAATGTGTAGATCTGTTGTTTTTATGTACATAGAACTTCTTCCCCTTTTTCTGATACCTGGAAATCTTTTCTCCTTTCAAGACCTGCTTCCTGTCTCTGGTCAGGGAACATGTCACAGAACTAGGTGTCTTTCCTATTAGGCCAAACACGTAAGTCAGACATAGATACTGAGAAGGTGAGACTCTCTCCCTAGAGTGAGACGGCACAGGCAAACCTCGAGCTGCTGGGGACTGATTCTCTGGAAATGAAGGACATCCTGAAGAAGAAACCAGAGTGCGCTCAAGTGAAGAAAGATAGACTGAGCTGTCAGTTGATCCCGAATGCCTTTGGCAAGTCAGCTTCCTTTTTCCCACTTAATCCAGCTTGAGTTTGGCTTCCGTCATTTGCAAGCAAGAGTATTTTTGCCAATACAGCACTTTCATCGTGGCTCTTTGTAATTCTTCCTCTGGGCATCTGACATGCTCTCCCGTTGGTCAGCCCATTACTTGTATGGTTTCCTAGGGCTACGTAGCAGTACGCTGTAAACCAGTGGCTTAAAACAAGAGCAATTTATTTTCTCCTGGTTTTGGAGACTTGTGGTTGTCAGACACCATCTCTGCAGTTGCTCCAAGGGAGACTCTTGGCTGCCTTTATCTCACTGCTGGTCTTGCTGGCAGCCCCTGTCATTGCCTTCCTTCTTCAATGTCTGCCTCTGTCTCCACAGGGTACCCTCTCATGCCTCTTCATATCACCCTCCTACTATAGCGTTGTGTTTTTACAAAGCATTTTTCTACTCCATATGTTGGTGTCGAGTTTCTCCTCAGCTTCAAAGGTGCTAGTCATCGGCTGAAAGTCCATCCCAGTTGACTATGTCCTCATTGTAATTTGTGTCTTAACTACACCTATAGGGGTATTAATTTTAGATAATGTGAACTCACAGATACATGCTGTGACCAGCACAGATCCTTGAGCCTGACCTGGGTCATTGAGGGAATGAAGAAATGATAGACACACAGAAGCGCTTATGGAAAAGCTGGGGTCAGGTTGTGTGTGTTCACGTTGATGGAGTAGCACCTTCTACTGCCACACTCCTGAACCTCAGAGTGTTTATTATGTACAGATCGAGGGAGGGGTAAAGTAGTCTCATAGGAGGTCTCTGTAGGTGAGCAGTCTCAAACTGTTTACATCCTAGAGAAGGAAGCTGTAGTTGTTAGTTTTGTAAACAGTTTGACCCCTGAGGAAAGCTTTGCCATCTGTCTAAGTCCCAGCAGGGGAAGGCTTTGTCACTCCCATGGAGTTGAGGCATTAGAGTCCTTGACATAACCACGACCATGTCAACAATAACATCCACTCAGGCTTCACTCACTTGGGGCTTCCTCTGCTCCCTATAGAAAACCAGCTGTTAGAACGTGAACAACCTTTTTTTGTTTATTTGTTTGTTTTGTTTTTTTTAAATGAGAGACAAAATCTAGCTCACTATGCAATTATACATCATTCGTCAAGTTCTGCAATGTCAATGAGAATGAAACCACACATGTTGTTAGTGTCCAGTGATCTTTCATCGCTGATGTAGTTAGAGCTTGAATTACTGTGTTCCCACTGAACCAAACTGGAACATGACTGTGTGTATAAAGCATTTAGAGCAGTGATTCTCAACCTTCCTAATGCTGTGACTCTTTAATACAGTTCCTCATGTCATGATGACCTCCAACCATAAAATTATTTCATTGCTACTGCATAACTGTAATTTTGCTACTGAGCAGTGTCTCAGTTCCTAAGACCATCATAAATATGTGTTTTCTGATGGTTATGACCCACAGGTTGAGAACCACTGATCTAGAGGGTTAAGCTATCCGAGTTTTAGGACAAAGTGCCATTTAGGCTAGCGGTGTAGATTGGGCTAATGCCACGTCATCAGGAGTAGCAGACCTTCTGGGAAGAAAGGTGGGAGACAGAAAACTCACTGTTGATCCAGCCACCCCCCCCAAAAGGCAGGAGATGGGGGGAACACTGGTAGAAGATATTTTAATGTTTGAATGGAAAAGCGGTATGGTTTTCAAAGAAACGAAAAAAAAAACGGATAAACTAATGGGAAAAAATCTCACTTCAAGTGCATGGAGTCTTGGTTTTGAGGGTGTACCCCATGAAGGGACAGGCCCTGAAGGCCTTTCTTCGTTGGTTATCTCACTCCAACGCTCTACCTAGGCCAGTGTTGGAAGGTGGATTTTTTTTTTTCTGGAGAGTTTTCTCCTGGATTTTCCTTTAGTTGTGACTGGAGGTAGGAATATAGACAACATTCTTTTTCCTTTTCCTCCTCTAGATATAATTTGCAGTTAAAATTTTAAAGTTAAATAGTCCCTATATTGTGTCTTTTGACGTATGCTTAGTCTCACTTATCCCAATTATTTCTCTGTATTTTTTCTTTCTCTTTTTGCCTTTATGTTTACTTGGAGGTGATACATTAAATGAGTTGCCTCTGGGAAGGATATAAACTATTGAGAAGATAGGTAACCCTGCCGCGGTGTCTCATGGCCCTGGACCTCTCAGGCTGCAGCCAACATCATGGTGGATCATTCTTATTTTCAGATGAATCTCACTGTAGATTTGAGGTGTGTATGTGTGTGTGTGTGTGTGTGTGTGTGTGTGTGTGTGTGTGTGTGTGTCTGTGTTCATGTGTATTCAGATGGACCCGAACATATGTGCATATGTGTATGGAGGCAAGAGATAAAACTTGGGTGTCACTTCTTACAAAGAAACCACCTTGTTTTGGAGAAAGATTCTCTCACTGGCTCCTGGGGTTCTCTGATTAGTTTAGATCCTGGGGATCCTCCAGTCTCTTCTTGCCTAAGCATGCACTGCTCCTCCCAACACTCTTATGTGGGTGCTGGGGATCAGACCCAGGTCCGCTTGCTTGTGTGGCAAGCACGGCCCTAGCTGAGCCACCCCCTTGCTCTCCCTCCTAGACTTCTGAGGAACTGTATGATTCCAGAGTTGTCTGGGGAAGGCCTTGAAGTCATCACCACGTCCTTTCTTCTAGGTTGTCTGTGGATCCCAAGTAAGGTTGCTGGTCCCACTACGGACACTCCTGGTCCTGGGAATCCCACGTCTTCCCGTGTCAGCTCATTTTTTCAGACAGTTCTCATCTCCTTGTGTTGAGTTGAGGCCTATCTCTGTCTAATGGTCAGGAGGTGACTTAGTCTGTGGAGGTGTGGAGAGCCGAATCCCTCTTACGCCTGGCAGCCCTTCAGGATTTGAAGGCAGCAACCACGCGCCCGTGTCTTAGCACTTTCCTCAGGCTTCCAAAGTCAGAGGTGTCAACACAACCAGTTTCCTGATTGTTTTCCACAGGCCGGGCTTCCTTCACCTTGCCATCGTGGCTTTGTTTCTCAGAAAGCATCATAAGCTACCACAGTTTTCAGGAAGAATGGGACCAGAGTGGGAACAAAGCCCCGTGGGTATTGTTTGGTAAAAAGCAAGGTCGAACGGCATCTCCATTTTCTGTAATCAGAGAAAATTGTCAGCTATTCCACTCGCAGGGCCAGCCTTTCTCCTGCAAACTCCCTACCCATCTCAGCTTAGTTGTGGTCTTTTCCTGGACTCAGTGTTGCTGTCTGGATCGATTGCTTCATTCGATGCTCACCCACTGAGAGTGCTCTGTCTCTTTGGCACGCTGGTGCATATTGGACCTAAAATGTATTATGCCCACCTTAGCTGCCAGGGGAGCTGAATCTACCTGAGTAAGAGAGACAGGAACAAATGAGATTGGGAGGATGGGGGCCCCACAAGGAGTATGTATTGTATGGAAAGGAGGGAATAGATTGAAGATAGCAGAAGTAGAAGATATGAAGTGGTTGAATTTATTAATTCATGCCATGATTGCTGAATTTAGTGCCAGTAGCTCTTCTATGTGTCAACAACATATTAATGAGCCCCCATCACAACAACAACAACAACAACAACAACAACAACAACATATACCTTTCTCAAGTAGAAGATATGAAGTGGTTGAATTTATTAATTCATGCCATGATTGCTGAATTTAGTGCCAGTAGCTCTTCTATGTGTCAACAACATATTAATGAGCCCCCATCACAACAACAACAACAACAACAACAACAACAACATATACCTTTCTCTTTTGGAGACTGCGAAACCAAACCCAGACAACAAGAGAGCGTATACATAGCCTTTATCTAAAACAGGGACCTGCAAGCACTGGCTTGCTGCCTGCATCTGGGGTGTTGGAGACTCGGTTTGGAAGTGTGGAAAGACATCAAGCTGGGAAGACAGTTAAGATGCTCAGACCATTGAGATAAGTCAAGGGGCATGTGTGGGTGAGGGGGGCTGGGACTGAATGCTGATATGCCTACTGTTGAGATGGTTGGGAGACAAGGAAGGAAGAAGCAGGGAGCCCCAAGAGGAGTGTGCTGTGAAAACTATCCCAGACAACGCAGTAGCTGCCAGGAGCTGCGGGAGTATGGGAGTTTTGTTTTGCTTGTAGATTGGAATCATCTCAGTATGTTCTGCTGATGGAAAACAAACAGATAAGCGATGAGACAGGGAAAGGAAAGGCTTCCCACAGTGCTGTCCTGGAGTGAGGGGGATGGGCTCTGGGACTCAGGTAGAAGGTTACAACTTGACATATGAGACTAAAGAGTTGATCCATCTTTACCTGGAAGAGGGCAAACATCGAGCATAGAGAATGACTGTGGTAAATTTGGATGACTGAGTGGTTCCTTCTGGCTTGTTTTTATTTACTAGTTGAAATATTGCCTAGTTGAGGAGAGGGAAAGTGAGATGCAGTCTTTTGGAAGATGGTACAGGGGCTGGGCCAGGCACTTGTTGGGGTTTGCTGAGAGCCCCATGTGGTGATATTTTGTTTGTGCTCTAACAAATAAAGCTTGCCTGAAGATCAGAGGGTGGAGCTAACCATTAGCTAACCATAGGCATCTGGAGGTCTGTGCAGACAACAGACAGGAAGTGATATGGCTGGGTGGAGAGAGGAAGTGATAAGGTGGGTCGGAGACAGGAGCTCACCCTTTTGGTCTGAGGATTTGGTAGAGATAAGAAGTCTCTCTAGTGGCTGGCTCCTTTACTTCTCTGATCTTTCAGCATTTACCCTGATACCTGATTCCGGGTTTTTATTATTGAGACCAATTAGAATTTGTGCTACAGCCCCAGGGTCCTCTTCAGTTAGAGACCAGTTACTTCACCTGCTTCACCATCCTGACAAAAATTCTAACTTGAGTGAAACTGGGAGTTAGGGTTAGCCAACAAGATGAAGAAGGGCACAGGGAGCCAGGGGTGCGTGCAGGGATGTGACCATGAAGGAACTGGGATCTCAACAAAGGCAGGGGAAGAAGGTAAGCATTGCAGGACATCAGGGGCAGTGAAAGGTGATGTGATCATGGGCCTGATCCTGGATGAAGGGACATCATTGGGTACAGGACAGGAGGGATGGCACTGTTTAGAAAACAGGTTATCAAACTGAGTTGCACAGGGGATCATGTTAAGCCACAGGCATAGCTGTCGTGCGCTGATGCTTTAGAGAAATGAGTCGCATTGTAGAGGCAAAGGGTGACAAGGGGACCAGAGTGCTATCTGGATGTGATAGAATTTGTCAGTGGAAGCTTCTCCATGGTACCCACGTCTGAGGAACTTCTCAATGGGACCCACGTCTGAGGAACTTCTCAAAGGGATCCACATCTGAGGAGCATCTCAATGAGATCCATGTCTGAGGAACTTCTCAGTGGGATCCACGTCTGAAGAGCATCTCAATGGGACCCATGTCTGAGGAACTTCTCAGTGAGATCCATGTCTAAGGAACTTCTCAGTGGGATCCAATTGGAAGAGCTTCTTAATGGGACACATGTCTAAGGAACTTCTCAGTGGGATCCACATCTGAAGAGCATCTCAATGAGATCCATGTCTGAGGAACTTCTCAGTGGGATCCACATCTGAAGAGCATCTCAATGGGACCCATGTCTGAGGAACTTCTCAGTGAGATCCATGTCTGAGGAACTTCTCAGTAGGATCTAATCTGAAAAGCTTCTCCATGGGACCCACCTCTGAGGAGCTTCTCACTGAGATCCTCATTCGAGGAACTTCTCAATGGGACTCATGTCTGAGGAACTTCTCAACATAGCTCACATCTGAGGTTGGTCTTGGTGACAACCTTGTCATGTGCACTTGACCTTGAGGCTTTTATGAGTCTTGCTACTTGTCTAAAATACACAGTTGAAACTATGAATTCTCTTTTTGTCTTATTTTTTTATTTTACCAATCAAATTACTTTATTTTTAGTTAAGTAAACACTTTATGCTTTAGATTATTTATTGAATATATGTGTTCATGCATGTGTGTACCTATGTGTGTGGAAGCCTTATGTTTTCAGTTAAGGTCTATTATGGTTTGAATGTAGCTGGCCCCCATAATCTCATAGGGAGTGGCACTATTAGGTGTGGCTTTGTTAGCGTGGGTATGGCCTTGTTGGAGGAAGTAAGTCACTGCAGGGGCAGGCTTTGAAGTTTCCTATGCTCAGGATACTGCCCAGTGTCTCAGTTGACTTCCTGTTGCCTGTAAGATAAAGGACACTTAGCTATTATTCCAGTGCCACATCGGCCTGCACACTGCCATGCTCCCTGTCATGATGATAATGGACTGAATTTCTGAAACTGTAAGCAAGCTATTCTAATTTAATGTTTTAATTTATAAGAGTTGCTGTGGTTATGGTGTCTCTTCACCCTAACTAAGACAAGGTCTCTTCACTGACTTTGAAGCTCACCAATTTGTCCAGGCTGCCTAGTAAGCAAGCCCAAAGGTTCCACCTATCTTTGTTTACCCAGTGCTGCAGTTATAGGCATGCTGCTGTGCTTGACTTTTTAAGTAATGAATGCTATGTGTCAAATTTAATTTCTTGTACTTTTGTACCAAGCACCTTATTGACTGACTGATCCCCCAGGCCCATGTCTTAGATCTTCTTCAGATCTTTTATTCCATTTTCTACATGTCCTAACATTCATACATAGAAATACATCTCTATCTATCACATGTGAACATTGGCATTTTAGTGTTATATGTTTATTATGGGGAAGCTGTCTCCCCGACATCTCTCTCAAATCCATCATCTCTTCCTCTTTAATTATTTGTCTATCTATCTATCTATCTATCTATCTATCTATCTATCTATCTATCATATATCTATCCTGAGTCCATTTAGTGTTTCTCATATACATATGTGTTAAGGTATTGGAAACACTTGTTACACTCACAGATAGCACTATAGAAACCAGGAATGTTGAACACGTAGGGCTGTCTTTTCAAAGGAAAAGATGTATAACCTGTTTCCTGCCTAGAAGGCTGGGAAAGGAGGTGGATAATAGCCTAGGTATCCCTGTGCTATCTGGAGCCAGAGCCAGGCCATATATGGATCCTTCAAGCTGCTATAGCTAATACCAGAGGTAGCTCAGAGTCTAGATGACTTTTTCACTATTTTTATGACCAGGGGCTCCCTGAAGCTCCCACAGCCAGGACTAGAGTTGGCTGATAATCCCAGATGACCTCTATACTATCTGTATGACTGAGACTATATAAAATCCTCCCCTAGGCCCTCAGGATGACATATGTAGCCCATCTACAGAACTCATCTTCTGGGAAGAAGTGACATGCATTTTGAGAAGAGTTTCAATGTAATTATGGCTCATTTTGTAAAAGGAATTGTGTTACACCAGGAAACCTTTTTTCCAAATTGTGCTGTACTTAAATATACCTAACCTAAACTACCCAGTGTCAGATTCTATGAAACAACACCAGCTATGGAGTCATGTTGAACAGGATTTCCTTCTTGCCTTACATGAATCGTGACTCTGCTGGCCCTGATGTTTGTAGGGACCTTCCACATTTAAGGCTGGTAACTTTGGATTGGATAATGTACCAGGGAGTTAATCCCTGGAGAAGACTAATTCTTCCTCTTTTAGCCTGTGGCTTTTCAGTTAGGGTTGGAGCTTTGTGAAATTGTGCCCATCCATATTGGCATGTCAACCTGTGGAGTCATTATGCAGGTCTATTGAGGAAACAATATTGTTGAGATTAATGGGTACAACTTCCTTGTTATGTATATATGACAATATCTTACAGCAGATGTCTTGGTCCCCTGGTTTTACAATCTTTCTGCCACCTCCTCCATGATGTTCTCTGAGCCTTAGGTATATATGTTATTTTATAAGCTTATTTGTGTACACACACACACACACACACACACACACACACACACACACACAGTTTAAATGGTGTGGTGGTATTGTGTTCCCCAAAATATTGTGCACCCTAGTAAACTTATCTGGGGTCAGAGTCAGAACAGCCACTAGATACAAAGGCTAGAAAATGGTGGCACTCACACCTTTAACTCCAGAGGTAGAAATCCCTCTGGATCTCTGTGAGTTCAAGGCCACACTGGAAATGGCCAGGCATGGTGACACATGCCTTTAATCCCAGAAAGCGAGCCTTTAATCCCAGGGAGTGGTGGTAGAAAGCAGAAAGGTATATAAAGCATGAGGACCAGAAACTAGAAGCATTTGGCCTGATTAAGCATTCAGGCTTTTGAGCAGCAGTTCAGCTGAGACCCATTCTGGATGAGGACTCAGAGGCCTCCAGTCTGAGGAAACAAGACCAGCTGAGGATTCGGCGAGGTGAGGTAGCTGTGGCTTGTTCTGGTTCTCTGATCTTCCAGTTCACCCCAATACCTGGCTCAGGTTTGATTTTATTAATAAAGACTCTTTAAGATTCCTGCTACAAAATGGTTTTGTACCACATGGAATGATAATGTTCCACATACCAAGAGCCATAGAGACTATCTAACAAAACCCCCAGTGCCAGGCATGGGAAACCTTCTTTCAAGTTGTTGATCAAGGTTGTCCAAGAGATTCCCAAAATATTAGGTTATTGCCACTGCACTTGGTTAACTACCAGAGGTGAAGGGTAAAACCCTATTGCTGAAGACACCAGACATCTTACACATAGGAATACGATGAATCGAGGTGGAATTGACCTGGAAGCCTCCTCTCTGAGACTGGCTTCCATAGTACAGAAAGATGCCACACAAGGGAGAAACATTCTAGCCACTATGAAGATTAGCGACCACAACAATGACTGGTTCAACAAGATATCCCCAATGGTTCAATAGTGACACTTATATTGGGGTAACCAGGAACAATCTAACTGGACTTAAGGCCTGCTAAATTGGAGTAGCTATCATAATCTAAGATATCTTTTACTATTATTGTACATGATGGCTACTTCTTTAAATAAAACTCATAGTGACACTTTTTAAAGTACTTCTTAAGGTGACAATCATAAATGTTAAAAATAATGTGCTTAAGAAATGTTTGATTTTTAAAGCACGGAATCATACATGCCTCAGAGTTGAAAGTGCTAAGGAAGTTTGATGGACAGGTGCTGTCTCTCTGCCCCATCTCTCCTCTCTCTCTGTATCAAAGTCTCCTAATGGCCACTGCCATCTTCTCTGAGTGGTACTCAACTAATGTCGAAATTCAAGTTTGGTTTACTCTGTTCCGTCAGAAAATGGAGAACTGTGTTTCACAAAACTCGCTGCTGAGTAACTGCAGAGAAGAGGTGGGGGGTAGTTGTTTCACTTAGTAGGATAATCTAGTTCAGAGAACATGAAAGAATGTTATTATTGATTAAAGTGAGTAAAGACTAGGGGTAAGATTCAATAAATATCCATTTATAACCAATTACTTGTGGTCTTTAATTTAATTTGTTTTTTTGCTTGAAGCTAGGCTTTATCCTAACCTAATGGATAGATACTTTACTCATGAAACTTTTAATTGCTTAGTAGTTCTCTTAAAGTGAATCAAGCTCATGTTACTGTGCCTCTCATCATAATCCTTGGATAAAGGCAAGCAAGATCCTTTGAGAAATGAGGCTTTCCAGGGAAAAGGCGGATGTAATTGGTTGTGTGGTTTGGAAGGAGAGGAAAGAAGTTTGCAATTGGTGGGCTTCCTTTAAGATTCAGGTTCAAGCTTAATCAAACACAGACCTTATGAAGCAGAAGGGTCATGGCCAGGAGTTGGTTGTATTGAAGCTCAGAGAATGGACTTACAGTGTGATGCATTATGTGACATTTCTTGGTTTAGCCAGATTTAATGTAACTTAATGCAGAGGAAAATATCAATTGAAACATGATCCATTCAGCTAAGGTGTTCTTTCCTTTGCGTAAGAAAGAAAATAACTTGCTGAAATAGCCTGATGTTAAGTGCTCATTTTCCCACTAAAATAAGGAACGGGCTTTAATGAAGCAATGCTTCTTCTTCTTATTAGCTTATATAATGTGCTATTGTCCTCTCTAGAGAAGGCACTCTGAGTCATCTTTTGCAAACCCACTAAGACAGCATCATAATTTTATTTCCTGCCATGAGTCTACAATGCCACACATAAAGGACTTATTTATTAGCCGCCATTTTGGAGTTCGTATATTCAAACCACTGTTTTTGTTTTTTAAGGCCTGGAATACATCTCATCATATGGTCAGTCAATAAGTGTCAATCAATAGCCATGAATTGATGGCTGTTCTCTCCACCTCACATGTTGGACATTGGAATACACAGATATGATGTTGGCACAGAGTCTTACACTATGCAGAATTGATTCTCAGTGCAGGGAATGGTTCCAGGAGCATGTGATCATGGCTACCGTTTTAGTAGTCACAAGACACCAGCAGAGATCAGGCACATTGTGAAATACAGCATTGTGCACAGGTCAGCTCCCTAGATGCCAACAGTGCTGAGGCTGAGAAACACTGGCCTAATGGGAGGGTATTGTTCATACCTGAAGTTTAGTAGTGTAAGCACTTAGCCACAGCTGTAGTGTCCTGTGCTCTTATGGCTCAGAGGAGGCAGGATCTGATATTAACAGTGGTGGGTGCAGCTGAGGCTATGTGTAAGCAACTTCCTAAACAAAGTGTTGGTCTTAGCTGAACATTGAGTTCTGAAGAGGATTTCGCTCTACAGATAAAAGGAGGCGGGTTTCTATGGAGGGAATTTCAAATGCAAAGGCACGGAAGCAAGCCCTTTTTGTCGTAACTGGGATAGGACACAGAACCCCCAGAGCTTGGAACAGATAGAGGAAGGGCAGGTTTGAATGTCAGTGACAGATTCAGGATGAAGAGCATAGAATACACCAAATGAGGATGCTGAACTTCTTGCAACTGACTATAATGGGCAGGGCAGAGATGTGATCATGCTGTCCCACCAGGTTTTTGCACAGGGGCATGGAGAAAAAGTGAACCCTGAAGTTAGCACCAGGTCATTGCCTTCAGCAGGTAATGGATGGTGAGTTGGGGAGGGGAAGAGTCTTTGATGAGATCTAGGTGGCAGCAATGACAGCATTTGGGAACAACAATAAGTGAAGAAGAGGAGTTGGCATCAGTGCTGAGTTGACCTGAGATGTAAAGTCAACCCTGGTGTCATTGCATGGGATGAGTTACTTCTGAAGAAGGGTGACGACCTCAAGTTTGAATCTGGTGGTGCTGTGTGTAGACAAGGTAGTCAAGGCAGTCTTAAGAACACCACAACTCAAGAGATGTGGCATATGTAGGTGAACAAAGGTAGCTGAAGACGGACCAGAAGAACAGCAGAGGAAAGTGTCATGTCAGAGAGTCAGTCAGGTCAGGGCAGTCTTGGGGATGGGATTCTCAGGAGTGCCAAGGAAACATGGAAGGTGTCACACATAGGGCCCACTGGATGGAGTTATACAGAGGTGGCTGGACATATTAGAGAGTGAGGTAGGGCAAGCCAGGTGAGAAGAAGGAAGGAAGGTCTGGGAGGGAGTGACCGAGACACTGTAGTCTACTCCTCCAAGAGATGCATCTGATACTGGAGACAGCCGCATGCTACTGACAAAAAGCCATGCGGCTTGCAGCTGGGATTAGAGTAGGCATGCTTATCTGCTGAGCATGCATGGCCAGCAGGGTTTTAGGATCCCCTTTGATTTTTAATGATTGTTGATATTGTCATTTTTGAGATTATAATTGTTACTAAGGCTGGGTTGAACCATCAACCTCTGCTAGACATAATACCATGAGCATGAAAGGATGTAACGTTGATTGAAAACATTCAACATCTCAGTTTCTTTATAACAAAAGGGACATTCCTTTTAGATTAGATGAACCTCGGGTGGGAAAAGTCGTTCATGGTCACAGACAAGCAGCTGCTCCAAGTGTGGGTATGGCTTGTTTTGCGTCGGTGGGGGGAACCAGAGAACAAAGGGGCAAACTCTGAATTGCTCGGCAGGCGGCAGATGGAGAGGACAGTTGTTTTAAGACCAGCAAATGAACAGAATGAAAGGCAGAAGCTGAGCCGGGACAGGAACTTCCTGCCTTGGCATGCTGAAGACCTTTGATTGTGAATGTTTGGTCCGCTGTGAGAATGTGCTCACATACCAGCTTGTGCTGAGGCCCCCCTCACCTAAAACAAGACAGCAACAGCAACAGGTTTCACAATCCCATGTTCAAAGTGCAGATGTTCAGCACAGCTCTGTGTGATCCTCTGCAGTGTAGGTCCTTGCTAACCCTTCTGTAAAGTTACACAGCTTGTTATGTGTGCTAAATCTCTCCAATTCTCTGACTGACTTTTTAGATTCTAATTACTTAACACATGGTTCTCTGTGACCCCAGTCTCTTTTCAAACTTAGCTGTAGCTATCCACAAAATAAAACATAAGGTGGTTAAAAACGTGTGTTGTACAGAATTGAAATGAGGCAAATTGAACACAGACAGGTGAGGAAGATCTGCAAGTAGAAATATACATAAGACAAAAATGAACGAATGCATTGGCATTTTTTAATTGACCAGTTTAATTAACAGCCTAAACTGAATAAAGCAAGCATCTATGAACAATTCCTATTGACTCTCATTAAGAGCTTCCAGAGCATTCATGTATTGGATATGATTTAAATGCTCCAGACCTTTAGACTGTATCCAGTAACAGATTCATAGGGTGTTTTGTATTACCTTTCTCTTAATAAGTAATATTTCCATGGCAAGCCAATATTTGCTTCACAAGAGTAGTACACTATGTAAATCAAAATTAATGTTTGACTGTTTCTTCTGAATGCGGGATGAAGGTTGGTAGTTCTGTCAAGTGCTATTGTGGAGACAATCTTCAGGACTGCCTTTGTGTTCTGATGGAAGGTGAGAACACTGCTGTGGATTCGTCATCCTCCTTAGTTAGAAAATAACTATCTCCAAGTGTCACTTCCTGATGTTGATTTAAAAAGTCTAGATGTGTTGAATATAATGTTTTTATTGTATATAGTATCTTTATATAATTAGATCGAACCATCTGAAAATGTCCCTGTTATAGGTCAAAAGCTGATAAACAATTTCAGACAGTTCAAGCGAAATGAAAACTGCACTCATTTAGGAAATAGATAACATTTCAAATCCTGGTAGGTGAAACAAAGTAGGAGGCTGGCGTGAGTGTTCCCTGGGCCCATGGGCATGCACTCACAAGAAGAATGGGTTTTTTCTTTGCTTGTTTTGGATACATTCATGTGCTTGAAGAATTCATGCTAGATTATTATTAAATTTTTTTTAACAAATGGAGTGTTTTTTGGATGTAAAGTTAGAGGTGGATCATGTTAACATATTTTAGAAAACATGAACAGTGTTCTAGGTCTACGTTTCTAGGTTCCTTGAAAGCCACGGTAACATTTAGCTGGAATTGGAAATGGTCCTTAGAGTAACGCCCATTTAAGAAAAACAGTTTGAAGCAAGTCTCATTTTAGTAGACACTGTCTCCTTTGAGAAACACTATTATCTTTTATTCATTAAATAGAACGAATTGAGTCCCAAATGCCATATTGAAGTTGCTGCTTTTGTTGTTTTTTATTATGAGAATAAAAGGGCCTAGTCTTTCTTTCTCTTCGCCTTTGAGTGTTGTTTTATAGAGGAAGCCGGGCATTATTTTGTTTATAATTAAAGACTACGTACTACAGCACAATTTGAATAAGCAACTTTAATTAATCAAAAAGAAAAAAACACCAAGCACTTTTTCTACACCCATCTTTTGGTTTCTAAGAGTGAGTAAAAGGGCTTTCTTTCTTCCCCTCTGAGGTTAGATGCGGGTCAGGTCAGTAATTGGAGCTGGCTAGTCATCCACTGGTTTGACCTGCTCGACTAGAATTTTCTTTACTAGGGAAAGTGTAATCAGAAAACCAGATGTATCCCCATCCTGGGCCCAGAGCATAATGAAAAGCAGGCAGTTTGCTTCTTTTCCTCCAGCCTTTCCGATCTTCATTCAGTCACTTGGGGCTTGACTTTGCATTGGCCCAAAGAACTGCAGTGAAAGGCGCTAGTTGGCTGGACCATGGTCCAGAGATACAGAAACTGAGATTCCAGTACTTACGTTGTCTTGGCTCTCTGACTTCCTTGATCGCTGGGCTGAGAGGAGGCTCACTGGGAAGAAGTGCTTGACACCGCTGAACTTCACATGCTTGGTGGACATCTCCTTCCTTGCCAAATGAATGAATAAATACATTTTAAAAGCCTAAATTAATAGCTGTTATACACACACACACACACACACACACACACACACACACACACATATATATATATATATATATAAATTTTCCTGAAAATGAGCAGCGCTCACTATTGGAGGTTCCCCAGTAACAGACTTGGAATGGTGTAAGACCCTGCTCCTGAGGTATCAGGGACAGAGCTGGTCATTGGTGCGCTTTCCCTCTGAGTAGTGGAGAGAGGGCCGTGTGCAAACTGGATGAGCATAGTCATGTGACTCGTTACCGTAGTGGAGACTTCTTCTGTTCTCCACTCTGGACCTTTCTTCTCCTTATATGCCAAAGGTTCCCACATACCTCCCAACTTTATTTCACTATTAAATTTTATCCACATATTCTAGCTTTTAAAGGTAAAGAGGTCATCTAGAACATACAGTCTTTTTTCCTCCTCCCCCTTCTCTCAAGTTCAGTTGTTGTTTTTTTGTTTTCCCCTCTTTGGCTCTTTTGGAGGCCTGCCACTCAGCTTCCAAATGAATACACAGAGACTCAGTTCTTTCTTATGAATGCCCAGCCTTAGCTTGACTTGTTTTTAGTCAGTTTTCCTTAACCTAAGTTATCCCATCTACCTTTTGCCACTGGGCTTCCACCTTTCTCTATTTCTGTGTATTTTCTCTTTCCTTCTCATTCTGTGTCTGGCTGTGTGGTTGGGTGGTTGGCCCCTTATTTTCTCAATCGTTAATCCTCCTTCCCAGATTTCTCTTCCTACTTATTCTCTGCCTGCTAGCCCTACTTTTCCTTTCTCCTGCCTCACTGTTGCCTGTTCAGCTCTTTATTAGACCAACCAGGTGTTTTAGACAGGCAAAGTAACACAGTTTCACAGAGTTAAACAAAATCCAACACTTCTTTGCATCATTAAACAAATGTTCCACAGCATAAATGGATGTAACACATCTTAAAACAATATTCCACAACACTCAAGTTTTATAGACATAACTGTACATATCATGAACTGTTGGAAACATATAATTATTTGCCTGTATGTATGTCTGTACACTACCTGCATGCCCAAAAGCCAGAAGGCATTGGATACCCTGGAACTGGATTTATAGAAGGTTGTGAGTTACCATGTGGGTGATGGGAATTGAACCGAGGTCATCTGGAAGAGCAGCCTCTGCTCTTGACCATGGAGCCCTCTCTCCAGCCCTCTGTTGGAATGTTTTTGAAATGGACTTTAACTGTTTTCTGGTTACTGGCTATTCAAAGGATCTAACTAATTTAATAATGGGATATACTTATTGTTCACATAGATGATTAAAGAAAAGAATTTCATTTGTAAAGCTGTCAGGCTTTAGGAGGACAGGTTAAAGACCACCTTTCAGGAGGATTCTGTATTACAAACTACAGGAGACTCTTCCTCCCACTTCTGAAGGGCTTTGTTGGGCAGGGAGAAGGCTCAGCACTGGTCTTTTACCCCCACTAAGTAATCTCCAAGGAAGTTAGGTCAGAAAATATCTGGAAGCATCAAGATGTTCAAATATTTCAGATCCACATGAGTCAACACTGGAATTATGCCCAGGGTACAGAAAAGAAGCCTTGAGTTATTTGGCTTCTGATTTTAATTCAGCAAAGGTGTTGAAGGAAATAAGAAAATCCTCCTGGAATCTGAGCTTTGATGTGGCTTGGAGATGGTTTAAAGAGCCAGGGGTGGGAGATGAGATGGGAGATACAAATTAGGGCTCTTGTGATTATCTCACTCAAACATGGAGAATGTTTAGACTTGGAAGTGCTCACAGCACAGTTCACTGTCTGTGTCTACAATGAGTACCTGGCCATGAGAAGGTGGGGAGGACTCATCTTGTTCCTTCAAGTATCTTGGCACAGGAATTAAAATGAGGACTATGAAGGAGGTAAACTGAGGAACAGGGCTGAAGTACTCTTTTCTTGATCCAGAAGGGTACATGTTTCTTCCCAGATCCAAGCAAGAGGTTAAAAACTTCCCCTTCTGCAGCTGATTTGTCTCTCTGGGGGGACATTTCGGACCCATCATAAGGCCAAAAGGTTTGTGGGAGGTCCCACGCTGATAGCACAAAATCCTATTTAATGACGTCACTCCACTATGAAGAAGAAAAATGCAGTTGTTCGTACGTGTGTTCCACAGGTGGTGTTTGGAGTGAAAGGAAGGGGAGAGGAGGAAGAAACAAAAGCACTCTAGAAGGATGTCATTTCTTTCCCATCTCTTCTGCTCTCATCTCGCTCCCTCCTCAGAGATGACTACTTTCTTTCCAAAACTGATATTCCCCTTCTCTCACTGGTCTGCTTTTTTTTTTTCAATCTCAACTCCACAACTCTTTCACAGGCTTCACACACACAGCCAGGGGAAGGGTTGGGTGAGGACTGTGATTCAACTGCAGATTCAAGGAAGGGCCTGGGTGGGCAGACATGGAGGCCGGTGTGCCGGACATATTTGAATCCATGTGAGGGCGCCCATCTGAGGAATTTAGAAAGGAGGGGCCTATTTCTTGTGGTTATTGTACAAATGTTTAAATGTTTAGGTGTATCAAAGTATATGAAGAGAAGTGAGAGGGCAGAGAATTAACAGGGTTAGCTGTGGAGAAAGCCAAGACCCTGGACCTGGCATTGCCAAAAATGTCCTTATCTTTTGCTACGCTGCCCCCTTTGGCTCCTAGCAGTGACTTAGGTTTTCTGTGGACTTGGGTTTAGTGGAGACACTGACCAGATGGAGAGTAGCTCCCGCTCCCTGGTGAATCTTGTCCTGAAGAAGCACTGTACCCTCCTGTTCTCAGATTCCAACTCCAAGTATTTCTGTTTGTTGTCTTGTCACCAGCAAGGTGCCCGTCCTGAGGGTTTTTATTTTTATTTTTATTTTTTTAGGGTCTGGCAGACCCTCGTTCCTATGTGACAATTGAAATCAGGTGAATAATTCAGAAGAATAAAGTCATAGGAAGTCAGTTCCAACTGGACAAAAGGAACCTCATCAGGAAGTCCAGCCTTACCATGGAGTGAGACCAATGAGTCATGTGACCTTGTCTCACTCCTCAAATCCCACCCTACAGATGGCTAATTTGTGGTGTCATAATTTCAGTTCACTTTGTCTTTTAAATATTTTTATTTCTTATTTTTTTAAAAAATAATCTCTGTTGCTTTAATCTCACAAAACACTATTTTATTACAAATACTTGAAAAAAAAACATGAGAGGAAGCCACCTATAATGTTGTCTATTTTTTAATCTGAATCTTAATGTGGTGTTGAAGTCTCCAAAATAAAATGGCTTATGTGCCCATCAGGAATCTCTAAGAAAATTAAAAAAAAATTATGTGGATGAGTGTTTGCCTGTGTGTATGTCTGTGAATCATGTATGAGTAATGACCTTGGAGGCCATAAGAGGGCATCAGATCCCATAGGACTGTAGTTACAGATGGTTGTGAGTCATCATGTGGGTGTTGTGAACTGAACCCAGGTCCCCATGCTGTTCACCATTAAGCCATCTCTCCAAGCTCCCCATCAGGCACCTTAAATGAAAGCTACGTTCTATTTCTTATAAAACAAAACAAAACAAAACAAAACAAACAAACAAAAAAAAAACAAACAAAAACAAGAATTGATCTATTAAGTTAGTAAATTGAGGCAGGGATTCAGGATGCAGAGTTCAAGTGTTTCACCCATCCGAGAACCACAATCTCTGTTCATGGCAATGTCAAATACTCTGAACGTTCCATCTCCCTGAGTGAAGTCAGTATTCTTTACACTAAGGACAGGAATTCTATTCTCAGGGTTTCCTCGAACAGTTAATTCTATTAATCAGTATATGGCTTTTAAACAGAGCAAGATGTTTAGAAAGTAAGTATTACAAATCCAGAGGATTTTGTTTTAGTGACTAAACACACAACAACACACATCAGAAGGACGAAAGTCACTGAATCTGTTACTTTCAGATAAGGTTAATATTTTCTGGTTTATAAACAATAGGTATTTTAATGTCTCATATATAGAAAATGACTAATCAGATTGGTGAAATTCCTCCCTATGTGATTTATGCCTGGAAACTATGTGTGTGTGTGTGTGTGTGTGTGTGTGTGTGTGTGTGTGTGTGTGTGTGTATGTTATATCTAATTAACAATCGTAGTTGATAAAGATACACACAGAGAGAGCTATGTCAGATTCCCATGACAGGAGATGATATAGTAGTGTTATAGACTAAATGAAAAATGGATTTGCTGTATGTAAAGTAAATATGGGAGGGTTTAGAAAAGTAAGTACATGTAAAAATGCTATAGAAGACATTAGAAGAAAAATAATGAGAAAGTC
This sequence comes from Peromyscus eremicus, assembly GCF_949786415.1. Taxonomy (NCBI): domain Eukaryota; kingdom Metazoa; phylum Chordata; class Mammalia; order Rodentia; family Cricetidae; genus Peromyscus; species Peromyscus eremicus. Next base: position 3,152,899 of record NC_081433.1, on the reverse strand, counting down.
ATTGTACATTTTTACATGATGGTTTGGGGACTTGGAAGACACTGGGAAATTAAATTTTGTTGAGCTCTGTCAATAAAGAGATTTTTTTCCCTGAGAAAGTTGATATTAACATGGGCTGTATGTATTTGATTAGTGTCCGATATTTAGCCACTTCTGTGAATACCCTTTATAATCTGAGAATTTTATCACCATCATGATCATCATCATCATTATCATCATGATCTTCATCTTCATCATCATCATCATCATCATCATCATCAACCACATGCAATCCCCTTTGTCTGAAACCCCACACATTTCTCCAGGATTCAGTTTTCTCAAAAAAACCATAGAAAGGGGAGTGCAGTAAGAACTTTGGGATGACTGAGTAGGGAGCAACATTGGCTGCTGTCTAGGGCCTGATGAGGGTGCATAGAGCTGTGGTGGGTACATTCACTGTCAGCATTGGGGGTCCACAATCCCCCAGTTTACTCTGTCCTCCACAGTGGGCATCAGTTTAGTAAATGACTGATGGAGTAAAAATGACTGGCTGGATTGTGAAACAGTTGCAATTAGAGTTCCTGGACTGAACTCCAGAGGGTCTGAATTTGGGGTCTTAGAGTGACATTTTTACTGTATCTCTTTTTGATATCACGTGACTTGATAAGTTTTCCAAATACAGTGTCTCATCATGTTGATGTCTTCTATTTTGATAGGTAGGAATGTCCACTGACCTACCCTGAGGTAGACATGCACTCAGAATTGTAGCCAAAGTACGTGGGGAAACCCCTGGGAAGGAAGAATGACTTGTGCTGGTTCATGGTGTCAGTGACGTCAGCTCACAGTCACTTAATTTGGCCCTGGGCCTATGGTGGACCAAAACGTCCATGGCAGTGGTGGCATGTGGTAGTAGAAGAGTTTCTTCATCTTACAATAGGTGGGAGAAAGAGACAGGAAAGGACAGGGAGCCACGCATGGCCTTCAAAGGCACGCCCACAGAGACCTTCTTCCTCTTATTAGGATACATTGAAATTGTACTAACACCAACTGTTTAACCCATAAGCCTGTGGGAGACATTTCTTATACAGACCAAAATGGAGGCTACAAGTGAACAGAAAGAAAGGAGTCAAGAGATGTTTGTACAGTCTGTCTTTTTAAAAAAAAAAAAGAAAACAAAATTCTAAATCCATGTTGATGAGTACATCCTGAAAATAACTATGTAAAGCTTTAGTTTGTTGCTCTAAATGCTTAAAACACTTCTTTGGGGATTCTTTCAGAGTCAGTTTATGAACTAAAAACCATAACTTACATCTATTTCTTTACAGATGCAGCTCTTATTTTAATGTTGTACAGTGAGATTACTCACCCTAATTTACAAATTTGCCTTTGGATAACCATTTTCCATCTCTAGAAATAAAAGCCACACACAGTGTAAAGATTGTTTGCTACTGACCATAGTCCAAAGAAGAGTTTAGAAAAGGACTTGGGAAAGGAATTGTGCCGTTAAAGGCATTTGGGCAATGGCAACTTCCCAGGAATAATGCTGTTGTGAAGCAATTGTGAGTGTGGGCTTCTGCATGCCAACCTGCTTGAGTGTGATGTTGTCGTGGGTATTTCCCCAAATACTCAGAGAGACTGAATCACAGAGAGAGTGTGACACACTGTACATTGACATTCAGACGGTGCTCAAGGACCTCACAAAATCAGATGTCAGGCTCTAGCATAGGATTCTGCAGGAGGGACCCCATCATAGGTGGGCATAGCGTGGGGTACCCAGACCCTCCACTGATGAAGCATAGCTTGGGGTATCCAGTCCCTTCACTTATTAGATAAGTGCCCTGTTATCCAGGTCTGTGATGGCAGGAACTGTGGTTTCAGTTCTAGCTCAGATACCCAACTCCACACCTTTCTTGAATGCCGGTATACCTGCCTATCATGACTTTCAGAGCTTTCCAAAAGCCACTCTGCAGGCAATCAGCCTTCCATGCTGTGATAGCTAATATTAGCTGTGAATGTGATAGAATCTGCACTCACCTGAAAGATGGGCCTCTGGATATGCCTGTGGGGGGATTTCTTGATTATATTGGTTAATATGGGAAGACCCATCTTAGTCATGGGGAGGATCATACTCTGGACAGGGGGAATCCTGTTCTGTTTAACATGAAAGAATCCCCTGAGCATACTGACATGCTTTCACCCCTGTCTGTTTTCTGATTGTGGAGGTGACATGACCAGCTGCCTTGACTTCCCTGCCATATGGACTGGCATTCTTCAACTGTGAGCCAGAACAAACCCTTTTTCTTTTAAGTTTATTTTATCAGGACATTTTATCATAGTATCAGGGAAAGAAACCGAAACACCACTTTCCTTCTGTATTTGCTCTATCCTTCATGTCATTTTGAAGGAGACAACATGAATGGCTTCAAATTCATTATTTACTAAGAATGGACTTTAAATTGAGCAGTGAGGCTCTGAAATTAACTACACCTGGCTTTGGTCCAGATAACATGGGTAGGTCCACTTTATCTGTCTGAGTTACTGTGACTTAATTTGCAAATGCTAAATAATTCTAGAATATTTGCTTTTTACTTTTGTAAGGCCATTATGGTCTCTCAGTGTGATTAAACATCTAAAGATTCTTCATTGTCTTAACTCATTGTTTTGGAAGTTATTTAAAGAAAAAAATAAAAATTTCCCATTATATCTTTAACATTAAAGCATCATTGAATACATCATTAACTTCTATGGAAATTTCCCAAAAGAGGCAAATCAGCCTAGATAATAATTAGGGCATATTTATTGCTCTTTGTTAAATTTCATGGGAACTTACTTTCATTTTTTTTCAAAAGTTTTGTCTTATAATCCCTTTGGGTTATCAGATAGTTAAAGAAGATGCTTGATTCATAAAAGCGTGCAGTGGGCTAAAGTGACTGACAGGTACGTCCTACACATGTGTATTCTGGCCGGTGGGGCTTTCTGCTCAAAGTTTCAGTTCCAATAAGTCTCTTGTGGAGCTTCCTTTGCATGCAGCCACTTTCTCCACACATCATGTAGATGGGTATTTCTTTCCTTGAAATATGCCTGGATTGCACACCCTGACATGCTTATAAACTAAATGCAGAAACGGCATTGCAGAAATAATTACTTCATGCACAACATCCGCAGCTGATTTCCACTGCTTAACCTCAGACACGCTGTTCTCATTTCCACTCTTCACAAGACATTTGTTCTTTTCACTGTTCTCCGCTCTAAGTGGATGAGGTTCATCTGGTTTGTTGATGTTATGAAATATGGAATTCTCATATTAATGGTCCCCAAATCATCTGGGAATACTTTGCACCGTGTCTTTGCCATGATGCAGCAGTACCTTGTATCATGCAGAATGAGTTAACATGATATTAAATTACACCTTTTTATGTCATTCACTTTTTTTTTCTTCTGAGAACCTTTGTTTTACTTCCTCTTGACTGATTATGCAAGAATGACACCAGGAAAAAGAAAACTTGCAGCCTTTACTTGGAGTTTGACCTTTATATAAAATTATGTACATCGGAGTACAGCTGACTTCCGGCTGGAGAGGCAAAGTATTGAAAGTGGTATCGAGGAAGTTATTTTTGTTTGTTAGATCAATCGGATCAGACAGAACAGATCAATATGTTTTAAAGACACTTGTCAGAAAATAGTGTGAATCATTGCAAAATTCTTAGCTGATCTCTCTAGAATCTTACTACCAGTGTGTAGGATCAGATGGGTGAGAAAAACCTTTAGCTAACTAAAAGCAAGCTGATATCCCAGGAAATCCTATTTTAGCTAACCATTGCCCAGGACATGTAATGATAGCCCTGACTTTGAAGAGTCAAGTTAATACTAAATACCCCCTCATCTACTTTCCCTCATTCTCTTAATGTCATAATATTTGGTAAAATGTCAATACCTAGAACCACCTACCTGGCTTTCTGTGCACTGAGTCTGACAGAGGGAACACATTGGAGGGCCTACCCACAGCCTTGAACCCACAAGTCAGGGTGGTATCAAGGCCTCATTTACAGCAGTTTCCCAGGGTGCTGATGCCAGATGCCACCTCTTTGGAAACTCAGGGGACTAAAGGGCAACACAGTCACAGCCCTGGGCAATTGTCATTTCTACTTTTCATGTAATTGAAATAAAGATGTGAGATTCAAGGACTTGGAATTAGATTTACATCTAAATCAGAAAGTAAAATATGGCCACGAACCCCAAAGATTCTTTTCTTTTTTTTCTAAGACAGGGTTTCTCTGTGTAACAACTCTGGCTGTCCCAGAATTCACTTTGTAGACTAGGCTGGCCTTGAACTCATAGAGATCTGCCTGCATCTGAACTCCAAAGATTCTTGAGAATAGTTCCTTTTATATTATTTTCCCCAAGACCCCTTCAACTTGCAGCTATCACTCAGTGAATTCAGGGAGCCCCCAGAGTTAGAAAGGGCATTAGAGTACAGTTAGCTAGACTCAGAGGTGAGAACCATCAAGAGACAGCTGAGGCAAGGTGCAAAGCAGGGCTGGGACTTAGGACATGTGACTCTGAGTCTCTATCTCTACACAGAGATTTAATGTGTCAAAGGGCCATAGTAAGAGCCCACTGTGTCTTGGACTGCAAGTATAACGTCTTTATACATTTAGATGCAACAGCATTATTAGTGCAGGCAAGAACAGATGTGGAATGCCCATCTAGCAGACCAGAAGCTGTGGGGTCCGTAATGCACAGTGTGCTTACACCACATCATAAGAAGTAAGGCCCCCGTGAGACAAGCTGTTGGTCTGTGTAGAATACCTGGGAGATTATGTGTGTATGTGTTCATAGTACCCTCCTGGACAGAGAGGCACCCCAGCCGGGGGGCTTCCAAGTGCTCTAGCCCATGGGTAAGCATGTCCCAAGCACAAAGGCCATAGAGATGCATTAAGCTGAACCACCTCTGGTCTGTGTTCTTAGTGAAAGGAACTGTCCCTTATGGTCCAGGTAGCATAGTAAATCTTTGCTGGATGACATTCACACACCCCTCTCCCCCCTGCCCCGTGTGTGTGTGTGTGTGTGTGTGTGTGTGTGTGTGTGTGTGTGTGTGGTGTAGGTATGCATGCCAGAGGTTGACACTAAGTGTTTTCCTCTTTCACTCTCTACCTTATTTTTTTGAGGCCGGGTCTGCCACCAAATCTGGGACTTATTATTTCAGCTAGCTTGGCTAACTAAGAAGTCCGTGGGATCCGTTTGTCTCTGCTTGGGTTACAGACAAGCGACACCCTGCCCAGCTTTTATTTGGGATCCGAACTCAGGACTTGACGCTTGTGAGACGAGTGCTTTGCTCACTGGGCCACATCTCAAGCCTTGAGATGTTCAGTATTAAAAACCTACTGAAGTTACTGGCCCGTGCCATCCAGGAATACTTTGAACATGGGCTGGCTTTCCCTGGGCTTGACAAATTATTTTGGTCCCTGCAGCTATAAATTCTCACAGTTAATCTTTAGGTTGGTTTATTACATGTAGAGAAAGAACTTCACATGTGGCTCTGATCCATTGCTCTTGATGTCATCATTATTCTCGGTATCTCGATGAAGAGGGCCCTGAGTGTGGTTTGGTTTTCCCTGCAGCTTCACTGTAGGGACAGAGTGTGTTGGCTATGCTGAGTCTTGGTGACAGATTTATTTCTCTGAAATGATTAAATTGGCATTCTTACCTTATACTTTAGTCTAATGAGCTTGAGAAATGTACTTTTACTCACGGGTAGCAGCTTGTAATATTGAAGGCCAGCCTAGGGCCTCGGTAGCTCCTTCAACCTTGTAATCCCACTGTGTGAGGCTTTTGAGAGCAGGGCTGCTGCTGGCCTGGGTCCTCTGTGGGAAGAAACAGTCATCCCTCAGTCTGGAGACTCCAGCATTTAGTTTCCTACTTAGACTGGCTATTGTTACAAGACAAATTACTGAACTTCCCTGGGAGGCGCAGATAATGAGTCTGATGTCTGCTCTGACTTGGGATTTAATAAACTTCATAATGCGATGCAGATTTTGGTTAAAGATAATTTCAAGGGAGAAAAATGTCCATGGAACATACTCAAAGTTTCTGCAAATGTGGGACTCAGCTTCTCGCCTGCGGTGGCTTTTGTTCCCTGAAGTTAGTTCCCCATCTTCCACCGAAAAGCCTTCTCTGCCATTAGTGGTCTCTAGACCTTCACTTCTCGTCTATGTTGTCTCTTCTCCCATCCAGACACGCAGGTTAACACTCCAACTCTCCGCTGCCACTACCTAGTACTTCTTTATGTATTTGTAATGAAAGAGCATAGAAATTTCCAAATGGACTCTTATGTGCTGGTACGGAGTCCACAAGACAAGATGACTCTAAACTCATCCTCAACTCCACGGGCATCCTGACCCCTGTTTCCAGGCCGGCAGGGCTTGACAGTCCTAAAATGAAGGGCAGCTTAGGAAGGCATGTCTCAGTCCAGGTAACGGAGGACTTAGAGGGAACTTGTACAGTCCTGTCCTGGTGTTACCACAGGGTGGAAGAACTCAACTTCCGTTGCTGACCTCTTACAGTCCTCTACCTGTGTGGCACTTTCTTTGGTGCTCCTTGCTCTTGGTGGTGTGGTCCCCACCGTCCGTATGCCACACAGTCTTTTTGACAGGCTCCTCTCTAAGGTTTCCTCTCCCATTTAGGTATCAAGATGAAGTCTCTATTTTTGTATGGCCTTCTGATATCTTACATGAAATTTCAAACAAATGGTAAATTTTCTAAAATCCTGGTTTCCCTGGCTGTGGTCCTCCACAATATTGGTCTTGTGGCCTTGGGTGGCTCTCTTCCTCTGCTCTATATGTCAACAAAGTTAGAGCCTAACCACAGCCCTTTCCACAAGCCATTTCTGACCCCTGCAGGCCACAGGCTTCCACCCTCTTTACAGGACACTTATCTTATGGCCCTAAATTCGCTTATTTGTCTTCTCCCTTAGACATGATATCCTTGAAGTTAAGCAGTTACTTAGGCTCATTTATCTTATCAAGTGCCAACACATAGCAGGTGTTTGAGAAGAGACTGTGGACTGGAGGAGGAATCAGTGTGTAGTGTGCCCTTACCCCAAACTCACACTATGCCAGGGCCTTTTGTAACAGTGTGCCTGGATTTGCAGGTAGGGCTTTCAGCAAGTCATCATGGTTCAGTGAAATGGTGAGGGTGGGGATCTGAGCTAATCATTATCTTCTTTCCAGTTTCTTCACTTTGTTTGAGATAGAGTCCTGCTTTAAGGCTCAGGCTGCCTGGTCTAGGAGTCTCCACCCCAACCTTTCATGTCCTTAGATTATAAGCATGCACCATCACACCTGGCTAAGATTAATAATCTCCGAAGAAGAGATTCCATAGTGTGCTCCCTGTCTACATCTTTCCTGACAATTTCCCTTTCCTGTCCCAGGTAGTTGTCTATTTACCAGGAAGAAAGCTCTTATCATGTGGTAAGCAAGATTGGCCAGGACATTGATCTTGGACTTTGCAGTCTCTAGAAGTACATTGGTGTTGTTTAAGACACCCAGTCCGTGTCTTGTTACAGAAGCCCGAGGTGATGAGGGCATACTGTTTTATGAGTATGTTGTCGCTGTGCCGTGAGCTGCTTATGTAGTGGGTGAACCCACTGCAGTGTGAGTTTCAGCGAGGTGCATTGCTCTCCGCTTCAGCCTTCTCTTCTTCTGTCCCTCAAATGAGCACCATAAAAGGCCTACGTCAAGGGGTGACTGTGAGGGTTGAATACATATCTGAACAAAACGCTTAGCACAATGGCTGATACTTGGTAAGAATCCCATGGACTTATTATGACATGAAGACATTTGTATAGATGTCTCTAATGCAACTGATTAATGTTTCTAAGATGCTGCCATTCTAGATCCAGGATAATACATTGTGCACATGGATCTTCTCAGAGATGTGTATTCAACCCTGCCCCTGGGGGGCATCTATTTGCAATGGCACCAGATAAGAAAGCAAAATGTTTATCCAATCTCTCTTCCACCCATCCAGACAAATACTTGTTGACACAGATTGTATGCCAGGCCCTGTTTTAGAGCCTGAGTGCAGAGTAGCAAACATGCCCATTGGAGCAAGGGGCTGTTGGCAGAGGCTTATTCCTGTGAATGACAAGTTATGTTAAAATGTAAGGACAATAGGAAAAGGGATAAGAGTGGACTCCAGAGGAATCAGTTCTTCCAGTCCTGGTGCAGTAGGTGTGCTGTGGACAGCACGCCCCCTTGGGAACGCCTTCACTGCACTGCAGTGTCATGGTTCTCCGAGGAAGTGAATGCATTCAGAACTGTTAGCCGGGAATGAGGATGAAAGGAAGACAGGGAGAGCTGAACCCACCCAGTCCTGGGATCAGCATGTATCCAGTGGACTATGACAGGGAAGGACCTGACTCCTTGAGGGTCCGCATCGGGGTTTAATAACCATTCATTTCAAGTCAGTGGACTGAACAAAGGGGTGAGAGAACTTTGAAAGTCAGTCCCAAGAATGTGCAGTGCCGCCTTAGAGCAGGTGGGGTGGTTCAGATATTCTGAAAAACAGAAAAGACCTATGGGACTCTGGAGTCCACTGAAGGTGGAAGAGGCGGTTCTGTCCGGCAGAGGAAATGGCATCAAGAAAATAGAAGCAGAGAACAGGAAAGGACATGGGAAAGAAGGGTAGCTCATCGCTCATCTCTCTCAGATGCAGAGTTTAGTCTCTCTCTCTCTCTCTCTCTCTCTCTCTCTCTCACACACACACACACACACACACACACACACACACACACAGTTACATGAAAGGGAGATCAGAGGGTGGGTGGATGCATAAGGAAGGCTGACGGAGGATGGGTCTGAGCAAAGCACAGAGATGTACAGGTTTGAAAGTGTGATGGGGAGCCCACTATTTTGTATACTTTAATTTTATGAGCTGGAGAGATGACTTATTGGCTAAGGGCGCTTGCTGCTCTTCTAGAGGATCCCAGTAAAGTTCCCAGCACTCCTATTAGGTGGCACACACCCTCCTATAACTCCAGCTCCTGGGGATCAGATACCCTTTCCTGGCCTCTGTGGACACCTATACACACATGCCACACACTCAAACACATATACATAAAGAAAAATACATCATTTTAAAAATTTAAACATGTTTTGAGCAGTGGAGGGACAGAGCAGAAAGGGTCTTACTTAGGGTCCTTACCAGGAGGGTTGAAGAATGGATTCCCCAGGGACAGGCAGACCCAAAATAGGGTGGTGTTCTGTCATTTAGTAGGAGGAGATAGGTCATGGACCTATGCCATGGGTGAGATGAGAAAGAAACACAGTGTGAAAATACATGTAAATGCTTGTGGTTTGCTTCTGTTGGGCACCGACCAAGAAAGTGCAATAAAATGGCAGTGAGGCTGAAGACAAAGTCAACATACGGGCAGAAGGAGAGGCCCAGGTAGATCCTCTCGGCTGAGAGCACCCACACCCTGTGGTTATACTGCTGGGGGTGTCAGGCTTGGGTGATGGGCTTCAGAGTGGGTGGATACACAGTGGTGAGTCTGTGCTGGGGATTCAGGAAGGCCTCTGCCTTTGTGGTCACTCCTGAAATTGGGGTTCCATGTCCCAGTGGGGGTAGTGACCTGACTGTATTCATTCACCTGCTCAAGGTGCAAAGATACTCTCTAGTTTGATTGGTATTAATTACAGTCATCGTGAGCAAATAGAAACAGAACATAGCTGCACGGATATGTAGACTCATCTGATATAAGTTCTACACAAAAGATGCGTCCTCAGGATAAGCTGATGAGAAGTACAGGGAGAAAAACAGAGGCTGAATGGAGACTCATTTCTCTAAAGCTGATGGACATAGAATGAATGCAGAAAACACACACAGAAAGAGTGACCAAGGCACCCAGAGCATGCGGTACTTCACTGCAGAAAGGAACAAGGTCTGTCACCTGGATGAGGAATGAATGTTGGTGGCCACTTCATTTTTCTTTACCGCATACCCACATCATCACAAAGAGCTATACATTGAATGACCCTAATCTGCTGGAGAATACCACCCTTTAAAAAACAGCCTTGGATCATTGAGACAGCTCAATGGGGAAAGGTACCAGACCCCAGTCCTGAGTCCCCATAGAGCGGGGAGGAGAGAATGAACTTCCACAAAGTTGTCCTCTTACCTATACACACTTGCTGTGCCAAGTGGCTCTGCTCCTGTGCATAAACGTGAACACAATAAGTAAATAAATGCAGTTAAAACACAATGTTACTGTGGGAAGATGACTTGGTAAAGTTTTGGCATGCAAGAAGGAAGAACCGAGTTTGATTTTGAGAACCCATGTAAAATAGCTGAGCACCATGGTACATGCCTGTCATCCCAGCACTGGGCAGTCAGAGACCCCTGGGACATGTTGACAAGCCAAGACGAATTGACAAGTTGCAAAAATTGAGAGAACCCAAGGTAGATGGCACCTGAGGAATGACACCTGAGAATGACCTCTGATGTTTGTGTGTGTGTGTTTGCACACATGTTCGACCACACATGTGCAACACACACACACACACACACACACACACACACACACACACACACACATACACGTTGTCATACCCAGTAGGGATACATGTTTTGTATCATTTTCAGGGCATTTGGAACTTTTCCATACCATGGGCACAAATGAAGTTTCTGCCCTCACAGCATTAACAGTTCAATGGGATTGAAGTCATAGCCCCAAAGAGTGAGCTGTTCTCTGGAGTATGTATTCTCTTTTATTAGGTGGAGCAAACACCAAGAGCACCTATTTGCTCTAAATGTCTTGCATTAAGTTAAGCATCTACGGTGCCTTTTAGTTCGTTCTCTCAAGTTTTACAGGGTCGTATTTCCCATGACCCTGTGGAGAAGGCAGGACTTGGGAACCTTGATGCTTCCAGATTGTCCCTTTCATCTTCTGTAGTAACATCCAGGGGGCTTACGGAGGATCAAGATGCTGCAATTGGAGGGCCTATTCAATTGGATGTCTCCTGTGACATCTCTCCTCAGGGTCACCATGTCCACAGAACAGGCCTAGCTGAGTCTAGGCTTCTCAAGCTTCTGCACAGGATCTCTCACAGACTGACCCTGTGCCCTGGAATGAGAGTTGTCCCCACCTTAGTTCTCTCAGCTCCTGAGTTCTGCTTCTAGGTGCCCTGTGTTCTAGGACCTTGAGAGCCATGTTGTCTAACCAGCCTCTGAGCAGCCAGCTTGCAGTCTCTCTGTCTAACCACGGAATGATCCTCTCTCCATGGGTCCTAGCAACATTTTGTCTCCAAAATTTTAGAAGTTTGGCTAGGATTAGAGTTCAGGAGGATCCTGAAGAAAACCCTTGGCGCCTACTACCTGCTGCTCTGAAGACAATAACTCTAACACACAGTGGGAAACAGAAGGCAGCTTCATATACGTTCCGTTTTGAAATCATGGTACAAATGTACAGTTTTCTTCAATATTCCATGGAGCTGTATCAGATCATTCAAAATCCTTAATTCCTGGAGGTGTTCAAATAAGCACATTTCTCTCTCTCTCTCTTTTTTTTTTCTTATAAATATATACACCTCTTTCTGTGTCGTAGACACTTGTAGCTGGAGTTGAAGCCACAGAAGGCAAAACTTTCTGTCCCCTGGGGTTGACATTCTCCCTTGAGCAAGAGCAGAAGGAATGGGGGCCCATGAGATGGTCATCTTTGTTCCAACATCCTCACCCGCTTACTCCAAGACATGTGGGAGCTTTGCTGAGGCTGAGCAGAAACCAAACACAGTTTACTCCCTGGCTAATTGTTTCTGCTACTCAGTGAGAGTGAAAACTAAATATGGGCAGGGCCAGACTCGTGCCCGTGGTGGTTCAAAAGTTCCTGCCTTTGCACCATTTTTTTTTTTTCCTTTTTGGTTTCTCATTAGAAAGCCCCTGCAAACGGGGGACGTATTTCCTTGTTGAGTCCCAGAGAGCTATCTTTCTCTCCTTTCTCCCTTTTTCCACCTGGGAGTTCATCTCCTTCCAGCTGGCATTTATTAAGCTCTTATTGGTATGTAACACTGCTCTATCATGTGTGGCTTTCAATTAAAGACTACCGGAAAGACCAAAAAGGCGTGGACTACAATAATAAGATATTCTCAGCGTACCTTCATGTAGATGAGTTCCGCTGGCTGGGCGAAATGGACTTTAAATTAGACCATTAGCTTAGAAACTCAAGGAAACAGTTCTCCCTCTTCTGAAGAGAAAAAGTACAAATCTAGGCCATTTTAAGACAACATTGGGAGAGCAGGAGGGGGAAATAGGACTTATAACCAAGTGTGACAGGCAGTCATGGCAACAGCCGAGGATTCTCCACCCCAGGGTGTGCTGAGTTCAGAAACAAAAGGACTACCCCACAGAATCAGGGGTGGGGGTGGGATGGGGGAGTCTGGCCTTTTATCTTCTGAAAATTCTGCAGGCATTCTGAAAGGGAACATAGCCTTCCCAGAAGGGGCCTTTTCTTCCAAATTCCACTTCCCTTCCCTCCCTGGAAGTCCTCCTGGCTAAACTTACATTACCGGATCACCCACTCGTGCACTGTGTGGTACGTGTGTTGGGGGACACACAGCCTTTGGGTGACAGTCCTGCCTTGGGTTTCCAGGCAGCTATTAAACAGTGCAAGAATTCATGGGGCCAGGGCAGGGCCTCTCCTGCCACACCCTGCTCCTTGTCTCTGGGGGCAGAGGCTAAGTCACTCTAGAACACCTCGTCTGGTGTTCCAGTGAAATGGAACAAATCACTTGATAAGCACCGAGACAGCCCAAAGTGAGAGCACAGAGATGAGATTGTAAACATGGAGGGGAAACGGCAGTTCAGGCTACCCACAGACCTGTCAGGACGCTTGGCTTTGAACTCTACTGTTGACTTATCCTCAAGGGCCCAGTTTGCATTTGGTAGGCTACAACTGCATTGTCTCGTTAGAAGGACATCATCTATTTTGGAAAAAACCAAAACAATTCTCTGTTTTACTCCTTAATCGCAAGGCCTGATGCTATCTCCCAGCAAGGCCCTGGGGAACAATGGCCAGGGCGCTCTCACCTCCTCCGGTGCCCAGTGCCCACCCTCCTCCCTCTGCAGCCTGGCTGCATTCCACATGCAGAACTTGCTTCCTCGTCCCAGCCTGCTGGAATGCACAACGATGAAAATTAATGCTATTATTAAAGGATTTTTCAATTAAATGTGCGGTTTGGGGCCAGATGCTGCTTTCTCAAAGGAAGAGAAGTTTAAGTAAAAAAATCTGACAGATATTCGTTCCATCTAGCGTGGCAGAATTTATTGTAGATTGCAGTCTTTGATTTCTGTGGGCTTCGGCTGTCAGGTCCACTTGCAAATGGGCTGTGGGAAAGAGTTGCACTTTGGTAATTTGAAAACATCTGGGGCATCTGGTAGATATTACACCCGTAACTGCTGCAAAGTCTCGCTTCCTTCGAGGTCTCTCTCCACTGCCGTACCCTCCAGTGGGTTATTTGCAGGAACCCCGTTACTTTCTACCTCCATTTTCCCCGGAATGACAATTTGCTTTATTCTGATGCTTCAGAATCCCATAGAAAAACCTAGAACTTAAGTGTTTGTTTTCTTTCATGTACAAAGGACCACCTCTGATCGCCTTCGAGTTAGAGTTGACTCCAATTTTCATCCTTATACTCAGAGATATAGGTTATTTAAAAGTGAGTTTGGAAAAATTTACTTTTATGGTTTCTTTCTGAGGTCACTCTTCTCCTTATGTCTGTCTGGACCAACTACGTAGTTATTGCCAGGTGCTTGAGCTGAGAGTTCACATTCTCACACTATTCACTAAAATCCAAGTCTTAGGATTTAAGAAACTATGTTGTAATTTGGAAAACGATAAAAGTCACTATAGAGTGCAAAATCCTATAGGAACTCAAAGGACCGAGTGACCATGCACAATTAGGATGATCAAGAAAGTCTCCGTTGTGGAAGACATATTGGGATAGACCTGTGCCAAGAGGGCAGCCGTGACCCACGCAGTGATCCTGTTGGGAAGACCAGGCCAGGCAAGAACAGGAGGGGAAGGAAGTAGGGGAGAATGGGATGGAAAAGAAGAAAGAGAGAGGAAGAGAAGGAAAAAGGAGAAGAGAATAGAGGGAAGAGAAGGGCTGGAGGAGATGGGGAGGAGGAAGGAAAGGGGTGTTCCAAATGTGCGATGACCCACTAGATCCCTAAGTTGTGATGTGATCGTGGATCCAGACATTTGCATTCCCTCAAGTACATTTTTACCAGGACATAAATTGTGTGTGAGGATCCTCAGGGTGTGTAGCAGGGTGCTACTTTTCCAGAAACTCTGAATTCGATTATCTAGGAGTGTATGACCTAGGAATGAGCGTTACACAGTGTCAGCTCTGGCTGACGCTACTGACAAGGTTTGAAAGCGCTGGAACCAAAGTGTTTCATAGTAGAACAGCCTTGTGCTCTGACAGTAAGGCTGCACTGTGCACCAACATGGACGCTTGCCCATGACTGCCTCTCACTGAGATTACTGCCACAGAGGTCTAGTTCAGCTGCCTATCTCATTGATCCCAGGGAGACACTTCTAAACGCCAAATCAATCCTGGATTAAACTTCTTCAAAGGTTCCGGGTTGCCCCACTAAATATGTGATCATTAACTGGCTCAGGAAGAGTTGCCTGATCAGACCCATCCCATGTCTGCCTCCAGGTCCACGGTGACAGCCCTCTTGTCTTTCCCTGCTGTGTGCCTCTCTTTCTCTACCACCACCACCACTCTGCCTCCAGACTCCTCGAGCCCCACTTCCGGTGGGAGTGCTTCCCTCCTGCTCGGTCTAGCCAGAAGGCCTGCCCTTTGTAACCTCGGAACGGTGGCTGAGATTTTAGAGAAACTGTGTATTTCTCTGTTACCCGCTGGATGGTGAGCTCGGTGAAAATAAAAGTTCCTGTTCTTCCCTCTGCTTGTCCTTCTAGGACCAAGCACTGAGTCAGCGGTGTGCATTCTGTAAACAGCATTGAGAGGAAGAAGAAATGAAAGGGTGGAGGGATAAGGAAATAAACATATCCCAGTGAAGCATTACCATGAAAGGAGCCAAGGAAAAAACCTCACCAATGCACAAAAACAGATATTACGACGACGTGCCCAGGATACAGCTCAATTAAAAATTGTATTTATTTTATTTTCTGTGTATGCGTGTGTGCCTGAGTGTATGTCTGTGCACCACATTGGCCCAGGAGCCTGTGGAAGAGGTCAGAAGGGGAGTCCCTGGAAATGGAATTACAGGTAATTTTGAGCCTTCATGTGGATCCTGGGAACTGAACCTGGGTCCTCTGCAAGAGCAGTAAAGGGTCTTGACCATGGAGCCATCTCTCCAGCACCCTAGGAAACAGTCCACTTTTAAGTTGAATTCTTACTGTACAACATGGTAAGACTATAACTAAATTACACCACGGTTTTACCTTTAAGTGACTTTTATTGCTGGCCTTATAACACATTTAAAATATGTTCCTCAGGCTCACAGGCTGTCCCACAAAAAGTTTAAATTCTTCAAGCATCTTCTAAGGGTTTTATTTTTATTTGTTTTAATTATGTGTATGTATCTGTGTAGGTGAGGGGGCATGCAGGTATGAGTGTACATGCCTAAGGAGGCCAGAGGAAGGTGTTGGATGCTTTGAGGGTCAAGTTACAAGAGATTGTGAACTGCCTGACATGGGTGCTGGGAGCTGAACTCTGGTCCTTTGCAAGAGCAGTGTGCTCTCTTAACTACTGAGCCATATCTCCAGTCCCTCAGAAATCATTCTAATTTTGTTGTATTTTTTTTAACTTGTATTTAGAGATTATCTAGTTACTATTACTAACAAATGCCTGAATAAATGTTTAGAAATTAAAACAGCAGACTAGTTAAGAATGTTACTATGCCTTGTGATAAAGATGTTGAAATTTTTTGTAATAATATATATTATTACACATAATAAATATTATATATATAAAACTTATAGTTGTAGCTATACATGCATGCATTCACACACACACACACACACACACACACACTCATATATATGAATGTATATATTGTTGGCATTGGCTCTGGCATTTTTAAGCTGGAGTTCCCCAGTTCCTTATTTATTTGTCAGTAGGTTTTAAAAAAGGCAAAAGCATCTATGGGGCCTCTGCCACAGTCCATAAATGCCTGTGCAATTTGTCCATGTGCTGTGTCTGTCTGGGATGAGGGTTTGTAGGTTTCATGAGAGTGAAGTCAGAAATCTAGAGGACTAGGTAGCTGAGGTTTATTTGACTAATTTACATAAAGTGTGTGCTTATCAAATAAATATATGTGACAAGGACATCAGTACAATAAAAGTTACTAAGCCTGGGAAGGAAAGTACAGCAGTGCAGACTTTATCGCTGA
Source organism: Peromyscus eremicus (assembly GCF_949786415.1). Taxonomy (NCBI): domain Eukaryota; kingdom Metazoa; phylum Chordata; class Mammalia; order Rodentia; family Cricetidae; genus Peromyscus; species Peromyscus eremicus. The sequence goes on along the minus strand of NC_081433.1, from coordinate 3,136,504 downwards.
AATGGCTTTAGGTGTGACAAAGACAAGCAGAGCCAGATGGACATGTCCAGAGAGGCCGTCCTGAACAGGCCCTTGATCAAATCCCTAAGTGGCTTGTGTAGTGGACAGCAGGCAGTGTGTGAGTGATAAAAGCAGAATTAAGATGTAGCTCCCTGGTATCTTATGGAGCCTAACACACACACACACACACACACACACATACACACACACACACACACACACACACACACTATACATACTACATAATTGCTACATAACAACACAAAAGTGTCAGAGAAGGAAAGAAACAACGAAGTGAGGACATATGGAGGGGCTTCTGGGAAGTAGTGACTGGAGCTGGTTCTTTCCATAAGTAGGCTGAGGGGAGGAACATCAAGGAAGCAGGAGGGATGAATGCCACACACCAAGGAAGCCACTAACGGTGGGAGGTGGAGAGTAGTGGGTCCACGGCAATAACTGAGCAGCGTCCCAGACATGATGCCTGGGGAGTGAGGTACAGTGAGAGTTCTAGAATGTCAGTATTTGAAGCTGGCTTGACATTTCCCATCTTCCATACATGCAAGGACAGTTGGAGTCTGTATTGACACCTCCCAAACCTCACTGAGACAGCAACACGTGCTGTGGGATGGTCTGTATGTCAAATGTGTTGCTGATTGGTCAATAAATAAATCACTGATTGGCCAGTGGCTAGGCAGGAAGTAGAGGCGGGACTAACAGAGGGGAGAATTGAGAGAACAGGAAGCTGGGTGAGAGAGACACTGCCAGCCGCCAAGATGACAAACAGCATGTGAAGATGCCGGTAAGCCACGAGCCATGTGGCAAGGTATAGATTAATGGAAATGGATTAATTTAAGCTGTAAGAACAGTTAGCAAGAAGCCTGCCACGGCCATACAGTTTGTAACCAATATAAGTCTCTGTGTTTACTTGATCGGGTTTGAGCGGCTGTGGGACTGGCGGGTGAGAGAGATTTGCCCTGACTGTGGGCCAGGCAGGAAAACTCAAGCTACAAACACGTGAACTGGAGACGTCTGTACCACAGAAACCTGTGTGGATAATGTCAGGTGGGACACGAGGAGCAGCTTGGGGGAGCATCCTCGTGTGGTGCTTCTACTCCAGAGTGGGACTAGTGAAAGAATACAGCTAAGGGAAGGAAACACCAGAGAGGAGGTATCTCTGGCCCGTCTGACCTAGTCTTCAGGTCTCACGGTACCCAGGTGTTAATCCACAGCTGAGAATGTGAGTGTGCAAAGATGACAGTCTTGACACACAGGCAGGGGAGCCATTTGAAAACTGGTGACAGTTGACCCGCGGAATGCCTAGAATTTAAAGAAGCCAGAGAAAAGAGGGGAAGGGGGGGGGCTAGGCTGCAGGGCTCAAATGCTGTGGAGGCCATGTGGGTGAGAAAAGAGTGTGGTCAGTGTGTGAGGTGATAAGGAAGGTGCCGCTTGACTGAAAGGTGTCAGCAGAAGTGAGGACCAGAATATGAACTTCACAGACGTTAGGGTCACCAGACAAGCGAGGGTGCACAGGTAAGGAATGTGGAGAGGTTTTTAAAAGCGGCACAGGCTGCTGAGATGCTGTGTGTTGTCCAGGGTTGGGATAAAGGAGATTATGGACTTGCTTTAGTTTGAGAGAAGAGGTACAAAAAGCAGAAGCTGGGGATGTGCAAGTGAGAAGGAAGAATTGATGAGACAAGGAGACAGAGTCCTCCATGAGCTCACAGAAAAAGACAGAGACCTACTACAAAAGAGTAGGAGAAGAATCACTTCAAAATACAAGCGCCGATATTCTTTGTATGGCGTGATGCCTCCAGCGGGAAAAAACGGCTAGTTGAACTTGACAACAAACAACTTCATTGCAAAACAATGGTGTGTTCAGTGTTGGAGGACAGACTTTGTTGAGTACAAAAAGAAGCTGTGTCGAGTTGGTTCTGATTGACACAGGGTGGCTGTTTTACGTCTCTATCCTTCTGTAGCCTTCGTGTTTGGAAGACTGTCATGAAGCATCCTACATCATTTTAAAGAGGGTATTTCAAATGTAAAGTATTTATGCAGTCTGAAGGCAAAAATTCTAGCATGGCTTTTGTCTTAGTTATTTTTCCTGCTGCTGTAATAAAATAACAATAGCAACTTAAGGAAGGGAGGGTTTATTTTGCCTCACAGTTTTTCACACTTTGGGGAGGTGATTGACATACAGTCTCACTATATTGCCTTGGATGGCCTGAATCTCACTATGTTGACCAGGCTGGCCTCGAACTCATAGATTCACCTGCCTCAGCCTTCCAAGCACTGTGATTAAAGGTGTGCACAACCAAGTCTGGCTTGCAACCCATCCTGGTGGGGAAGACTTTTGAAGCAACTGGTTAAGTTGTGTCTGCAATTAGGAATCAGAAAACAAGGAATGATCATGTTCCGATAGCATCCTCCCTTTAAAAATATTTTAACTTTATTTTTTAAAATTATGTGTACGTGTGTGTCTGTGTGGGGTTAAGTACACATGAGTTAGGGTACTTGTGGAGGCCAGAACAGGGAGAACATTGGATCCCCTGGAGATGGAGTTACAGGCAGTGTGAGTCATCCAACGTGGGCACTGGGTCCCTGGGTCCTTTGTAAGACTAGCAAGAGCTCCTAGTCATCTCTTCAGTCTCAACTTCCTCCTTTGTATGCAGTCTAGGAGCCAACCCCAGGAAAGGAAGCTACCCTCCACAGGGTGAATCTTCTCACCTCAGTCAGTCTAAACAAGATAATCCTTCACAGGCCTATCAAGAGGCTAGCCTGATCTAAATAAATCCCCACAGGTGTGCCTGGAAGCTTGTCTCCTTCATGATACCAGATGCTGTCAAACTGACAGTCACCACTAACCACCATGACTCTCGTTGGTCAGCCATGAGTTGAAGCCTGTGATGAACACCACCTGTTAGAAAAATGAAGCGTTTCTGAGAATATTATGCTGATTTCTATACACAAATAATGGCATTACCACAGGAATCTTCCAGAGTGGATATCCCATGGTGACCACTGATAATTTTACACTGAGTTGTAAAAAACAGTAACCCCATGTGTCCCAGTGACATCTATTTTCTAACCAACGCTCCTGAAATCTTGTACTAGATGTCCAAAGACAAAATAAAGCTTATAGTTTTTGTGAATTAATTTACCTGAGAAAACATTTGCAGCCCTTTAAAGAATTAAATGAAATCACTTTGTTGTGATGAGCTCACAAATAACACCATGAAGACAGTTTCAGGAAGCTATGGAAAGGAGAGCTTCCTTCGTCCCAAACCATATATCTCAGTGAAATTCTGTACAGTTAGAATGGCTTTTCTGCAGCCAAGGAGCTTAGCAATTTTCACTTTTACTATTAATTACACTTTTATACATTTATCCCATCACAAAAAAAGAAAAAAAAACTATGACAGAGTTGAAACTGGAAAAAAAAACTTTCTGTACTCTTTTATGGCTCATGTATCCTTTTCTGCATTCTGTCCTTTCCTGTCACCTAATATTAAGTAACTTAATTAATTAATATTAATTAATTAATAATTTCTTGGTGTTTTTCTAAATGTTACCCTATACCCATGCTTGCGTGTGTATATGTATACATTACAGGCCAGTGTCTACTTAAAATCTGTCTTAACTATAAGCAAAATCAGTACTAAGAGAACTGTGACATCTACAAAAATGAGATTTGTAATACTTTTAGAAAAATCTACCATTTCTTTCTTTAGGAAATTACTTAGTTCTCTGTGTGTGGGTATTTTGTCTACATGTATTATGTCTATGTGTCACATGAATGTCTGGTGCTTGAGGAGGCCAGAGGAGGGAATTGAATCCCCCAAGACTGGAGTTACAGATGCTGTAAGCAGTCATGTGGGTGCTGGGAATAGAGCCTGGGTTCTCTGGAAGAGCAGCCAATGTTCTTAACTGCTGAGCCATCTCTACAGTCCCCTTTATCTGCTTGAGATCTCATCACATTAAGTCATACTCTTAAATGTTTTAATCTTTCAGTAACTTGATATTGTATGGCTGTATTTCAGGTGTGAACCTAAACCTGAATTAAATCACTTCTTTGTGGGGCCACATTATGCAAAGCACCCCAAGAGTGGACAAAGGATGGATGGAAGGCTTTTATGCCAACTTGTAAAAACAAATTTGTAAATTTCTAGAAACTTTGTATCTGGCTGATAAACAGCAATGATTAAAATTTGGGTGATAAAGCCTTATGATTATTTAAATTACATTTTAAAAAGACTTTAAAATATTCAGAGTTCTTCACCTCTTCAGTGTTTTCCAACGTGTTATCTCTATTTCCATCTATGCTTTTGAATTGTATCTGTTTTATCTGTGTGCTGAAGATATTGCTCCCTGGTGCCACCCCACCCTCCCCATTCTGCACTTGGCGGTACCGGATTAGCTGCTTGGACTCCGCCATGTTGGGAGCATTTGCATCAGTGAAGTTGCAAACATGCCCAATGATGGCTTTTTTCCCCCTGAAGAGTGAGGTTTGAATGTTCACCAGCACTTCTCTGGATGTGAACTTCTCTGGCTGCTGACTGTGAGGTCCGTGCTAGCAAGGGAAGTGAGAGTGCATCTACTGGCGACCACACTGACAGCCTTGGTCCCATGGTGCCCACACAGTGAGTACTATGTGCAGCTTGGTAAGACTGCAGAACAGGCAACAATCCAGACAATAAGAGGCAGGGCGTTTTTCTTGGCCTTCGAAGAGAAGTTGGGTCTGGACAGGTGAAGCTATCTGGGGGGCTGAGATAGAGAGAAGAGCAGTAATGAAGAAAGAAGAACGTAATGGGGGGCCTGCCATCCCCACAGTAGAAGTTTGGACTGACTGAGCACCAGCTTTGCCGGGGGAGGAATAGGAGGGCCAAAGAAGGCTCTGGCCATAGCATAGATTCCGGTGATGGGCTGCTGACACCTTTCCAGTCTTCGCTAAATTTTGACCAAGGACTGGTAAAGTCAGAGCCCTGCATAGCAGCAATGCTGGAGATATGGAAAGTCAAAATGGATGCTCTGTAGGGTAACATTCCTGCTGTTAGAAAAGAAATTTAAAGAGATTCTGAAATCTATGGTTGTTATAGAAAATAGCAAGTAATACAGATATCCCGCCATAGTTTCAATGTGACGTGGCTTCCACAGGATCATGTGCTTGAATACTTTATCCTCAGTTGATGACACTATTTTGGGAGATTGTGTTCCTGTGAGAGAGTGTAGTCTAGCTGCGGTTGTGGGATATTGGTTTACACTGTGGGAAAATGTGTCCCTGTGATTGGTTTAATACAAAGCTAAATGGCCAGGAGCTAGGCAGGGGAGAGTAAGGTAGGACTTCCTGGGAAAGGGAGGAACTTGGGGAGAATCTAAGCAGGTGGGAGATACCAGCTAGACATGGAGCAGTTCGGACATACAGAATGGAAGAGAGGTAAAAAGCCACATGGCAGAACATAGATTAGTAGAAATAGGTTAATTTGAGTTTTAAGGGCTAGTTGGGAATAAGCCTAAGCTTAAGGCCAAGCTTTCATAATTGACAATAAGTCTCTGCTTCATTATTTGGGGGCTGGCGGCTGAAAAGAAAGTCCGACTACAAGCTGCAAGAAGTAAATTGCTAAGGATGGGTAGATAATTTTATAGTTTGGCCTTACTTCTTGTCCTATCTCTATTTCCTGATCCACCCAGATGTGAACAAGCTCCCACTGCCACAGCTGCAGGCCAGCTGCCTTTGCCCATTGTACCTTCCCTTCCGAGACACATCCACTGTGTCTTCAAACCGTGACAAAATAAACCTGTTTTCAAGCCACTCCTTGTCAAATATTTGGTCACATCAAAGAGAAAAGTAGCTCACATGCTCCCCCAAGAGTGCTTGGCACCCACACAGATATGATGTTTCAGAAATGGAGGTGAAGATGACTCTGAAATTAGGGCCTGGGCAGCTTCCACCACAACCTGTCAACCCCTCTGGGAAACGTGTCCTCACACAGCTTGCTGCCTGGGTTTAGAAGTTGGAAGCTGTCCCTCACAGCAGTCCCAAAAAACCAGGCCATCTTAGACAGCAGATGCTACTCAGCCCATGAAGAAAGGGCTATTTATAAAGTGCCTTAGAACATTGGCTTCCAATGAGATGTCTTCAAACTAGGGTAACAAATCAGAAACTGGCTACGAATATTCTTCCAGTGTGTTGCATTTGTTTGTTTTGGCCTGGTTTATATATCATATATATATATATATATTCTCATTGAGACAACATAATTTCTCTTTACTCTCCCTTCTCATATTCATTTGTTTATTTTTTTAAGTCAGGATTTGTAAATATAGCAATTGCTAAAGAGCAACATTCTGAGAAGAGGTCCATTCCAATACAGAGATATGATGGGAAATCAGGCTGCTGCACCCTGATTTTCATAGGCTGTGCATCTGATCTTATCCCGCAAGTGTAAGTGGTTTACATTTAGTATGATTTGATATGATGTGCTAATATATTCCTCCTCTGGAGCTTGGGTTTGGAAGGGAAATATGGATGTGCTTCAACTCTATGAATTTCTTGTTTTGATTGTGTGTGTACAGGCTCTACCCTCACACTGGTCCCAGACTGGCCTCACTCCTCCTGCTTCTTCCTCAGGAATGCTGAGGTTGTAAGCTGAGCCACCATGCTCAGCCCGCCATGAGATCTTCAACACGTCATGGTTTCAGGATTCTGCAGCTCAGGGAATTCATCTAAAAAAGGGGGTGGGCAGTCAAAATTCAGACTTCTCAGTATTTATTACATAGCAAAATAAGTTTTAAAATAAACATTTATTCACTGGTAATTCCACATGCGTAGGTAATGCATTTTGACCATCTTTTCCTCTTGGAAAAGGAATTTTATAACTAGAGCATTTTCCTCAATATTTTGATGTGTTGCATACACGTGGTAGATAGTGTAAAGAATTTCATCATTTGGCAGGGAGACTGTGGAAATGTATGTGATGCTACATGAAAGAAAGTGAGCTAACCATTGAGGTGTCTCTCTGAGGTGTTCATGAAACATTTTACAACCTGAATTTGAAATGCCCTTTCTAGCCCGAAAGCCACTTAGTTACCTTATCAAGGGTAAGAGATGGGATTGCTGCCTGGTCCTCACAATTTCCATTGTATTTCCAAACCAGGAACTTCACACTGCCCCTTCAACATGGACTTTGGACTTCTGGTGTACGCCTTTCCACACCTTATGAGGAAGCAGAATCCCATGGAGAGACATAGATTCCCCTCCACCTAGCTGGGGCTCCCCAAATGTCTGGAGGAGCCCGTGGTATTCTGACACTAGCTGGGATTAATTTAGGATCAAAGTTACCCCTCCATCTGTTCTCAGGGATGCAGTATGGCTTGATAGCACCTTGTGGGAGCACGGTTACAAAGCTGGTTCACCGTTGACCTTTGTTTGGGAGCACACAGGTTCCAGGGGGAGTGATACTGTTCTTGAGGCTGATGCTGGAGACACCCTGACTGCTTTCCTATCTTGTGAAGTCACAGGTTGGCTTCCTTCCCTGTGGCCTTCACCATGCAGGCATATTTGAGGAACTGCTGTGTAGATCTGAGGGCAGCATCTGCTCCACAGACTTTAATGGACGTCCCTCCCGCCTGCCAGAATAATGCATGTCACTTTACTCACTATATTACATCAATTTCCAAAACCAGTTCCTGAGCTCCTTAAAGATTTGAAATCCCGCCTGTGATGGATTTTCCCTTTCCTCTCTGAAATATGCTTTTTGAAAGATGGCTGATGTCTTTGTTATTTCTCTTATTGTTAAGCAGCGTTTTAGCTGCTAATATATTTTCTTGAGGCAAGCGATTGCCAAGCAACTGAAAGCATAAAGGGAAATTTGTACTATGTAAATGAGGGACTTAATGCATTAATTAGATGGATTGGAACATTGTATTTCCATGTGTTTCATGCCTTAATTCTCAAGCTGAGGGTTGGAGCTGTTGAGAGGGAGGGGAGGCTATGAAGGAGTTCCAAGTGGAGTTTGGAAAACAGAGCGCTGGGGTTTTGAAAAGCTGTGTGGTCATGGTGGGAGCCAAATGAAGTAGGAAAGAGTGATGGGTTCTTTCTCAACCATGTTGTTATGTTGTAATGAGGCCGTGTCAGAGAGTTCTGAAGGGCTGCTTCTTATACTGGTCTCTAATAAATGAGGACTGTGTTTATTTCCCCTTTCCGCAGTGGTGGGATGAACCAACACCCTTTCCTCATCTCTGTCAGAGGGAAGCCCAGAATCAAAAGAATTTAATCAGAGCTGGCATCCTGACGCTGGCACGGTTCATTCTGGGTAGCAAAGACAGCAGCCAGTGACGGCTCCCTGTGTCTCTTGTCCCACAGCCAAGCTTCCTCTAGGGCAAGAAAGAGCCACTGCTCCTTGGTCTATTACTGGTAGAGGAAGCCGGGCAGGGGAGAGTTTTTCCTAAGTGGCAAAGCCAAACTCATGTTAATGAGAGACAAGTTTTCCTTGATGTTCATCCCCCCCCCACAACCTCCGCTCATCCACTCATTGTTTACTCAAAGCTTATTGAATGCTTCTATAGTTATGTGTTGTGTATGAATGGGAAAACTAAATGCACATAGTCCTATTCTTGTAAATCTTATTTTAATTCCAAGTGTGAAATACTCTCAGGAAGGGGCTGTGGTGTAGACGACATACTACAAAGGAACGTGGCCGGAGCCACGGGGAACCCCTGAGAAAGTGGCCCGAGGAGGAGTTAAAGTATCTTGTAATATCCACAGGGAGGAGGGGGGGCATGTTTGAACTTGGGTTCATGACAAGAATCAATGAAATATTCACCAAGACTCTACAAGGCTATCAGTGATGTTGGAGTCAAGAGCATGAGACAGGAGAGAGGGGTGGGACTTCTTGTCCCCAGCCTTGCCCTTTCTTGTACCTCATGCTGATTTCAGGCCATCCTTGCTTTACCCCAGGAAGTAGACCTTGTGTTATCATTTTTTGTAGGAGGTCCATCATTGTTCAGTAGGCTACGGGATCAATTCAGACTTGTAATTTTAAGTCACAGATCTCTAGATCCTGAGTCTCCACTGATTTCCTGGATTCCTCCTCACTCCAGTTCTGTCATCCTAAGGTGGCCCAGTCATCTAATTCCAGACTCTCCTTTCTGGGAGTCGTTCAGGTCAGTGGTCCCTCACGCCGCTTCCTCACTGTTTTGTGCCATCATCAGCTGCATGCCTGCTCTTTCTGCTAGACAGGAAGAGCCATGCCTCACTGCTGTGTCTTACAGCTGTGTGTTTTTCAAAGCTTTGTGTTCTTTTAAAAATGACATAGAAGAAGAATATCCATAAAAATTTTAAGTAAAATGGTATAACTCTCGGGAGAAGGATGCCCTGGGTCTCCGTTAAGCTAGCACTGTGCAGGCTGTCCTCACAGCTCTGGGACAGTTCCTCAGCCCTCTGTGCCAGGCCGAGGAAAAGACTAATGAGGCAACTGGACTTCACTAGGAAAATGCTCGCAGTTGTTAAAGTGAATCCTGGCAGGCTACCTACCTCTGAATGTGTTACTTTTTCTTTTTCTTTCTTGTTTGTATAATTTCCCCCAGGCCACAGAATATGGAAAAGAGTGATTAGTGAATAAAATATCACTATGAAAATGAAAAATGAAAATGCAAACCCTTCTCTTATGCTGCACTGTTTATATATGCTACAGAGAATTTAAAATTAATTGCACATTTATTTATTTATTTATTTATTTGTGTGTGTGTGTGTGTGTGTGTGTGTGTGTGAAGTGCACCTGCCATGGTGCTCCTGTGAAGGTCAGAGGACAACTTCTGGGAGTTTGTTCTCTACTTCCACCATGTAGAACCCAGAGGTTTAACTTAGGAAGTCAGGCTCAGTGGCAAGTGTCTTTACTGATTTATTCAACTCTCTGGCCCATAAGGGAGTTTTATAAAGAAATCTTTAATGGTGACACATGTGGCAGTTTGTGTCTGGAACCTAATAGAAACCTTTATTATATATCAGTGTGTAACACGAATCACTAAACGGTTTTATTAATAAAAGACAAACCCGGAGCCAGATATTGGAGTGAATGCTGAAAGATCAGAAAGACAGAGCAAGCCACGGCCAACCTCACCTCACCAAGTCCTCAGCTGATTCTGTTTCCACAAATCCTCAGACTGAAAACCTCTGAGTGCTCACTGGAATGGATCTCAGTTGAACTGCTGCTAAAAAGCCTAAAAGCTTAAAAACCTCTAGTTCCTGGTCCTCACACCTTATATACCTTTCTGCTTTCTGCCATCACTTCCTGGGATTAAAAGCATGTGTTTTTTCCCAGCAAGACATGAGATCTCAAGTGCTGGGATTAAAGGTGTGTGCCACCACACTTGTCTCTGTTCCTCACGTGGCCTTGAACTCACTGAGATCCTGATCAATTTCTGCCTCTGGAATGTTAGGATTAAGGGTGTGTGCCACCACTGTCTGGCCTCTATGTCTAATCTAGTGGCTGCTCTGTTCTCTGACCCCAGATAAGTTTTCTTAGGGTACACAGTATATCAACCACATCGGTGACCGTATTTCATGGAGGCATCATACAGTTGGACAGCACATCCTACTTAGTAGCCAAGCTCTAGCTGTTTCAGGGTCCAGTGACACTGGCAAGAGTAGGAGAGGGCTTCCTGCTCTCTTATGTTCCTCAAGCTCCATATGCAAATATCGTGTGGCTAACCACTGTACTAACCACACAATACATTTTGCCTTCCCTTTCCTCCAGAAGCACACACGTCCTAAAATCATACCCATTAGTGTCTATGGTGATCATCCATATTACCAAGCTGCATCTGACTGGTATGTTCAAATACCAGTGAACAGTCTGTCAGGACACAGTCTTCTCTGGTGTTACTTTTAGGATTTAATCTTTTTTTTTTTCTTTTAAAGATTTATTTATTATGTATACAGCATGTATGACCAAAAGAGGGCACCAGATCTCATTACAGATGGTTGTGAGCCACCATATGGTTGCTGGGACTTGAACTCAGGACCTCTGGAAGAGCAGTCAGTACTCTTAACCTCCGAGCCATCTCTCCAGCCCCTAGGATTTAATCTTTAGATGACCATTTCTACTTGGATGATTTCTAATACTGGCCGAGAAGCTAGACCAATATGACTTCCACTTAGAACATTTCAAATCTCAGAGGTGTTTATATTCTTAGGTATGTTAGTTTGTCACAGAGAATGGTTCTAGTGAACTATGAAACACAGCTTGGGACCAGGATTGCTTGACAATGTGATACAAATATTGGAAGTACACCCATGAGTGTTGTTGTGGGACCCATTCCTCTCCTGTTCTTGGTAATCCTTAAAAAGGTTTGTAACCTACTGTGCCCTTGGCTGGGGTCAGGACCTGCTGCTCTTAAAATCCACTCTATCAGTTTCTGTTCTCTCCTGCTTTCCTTCAAATATCCACTCCACTAAGTCGTGGCTCATCCAAACACCTACATGAATGAAAAATTCACCTGCCTCAAAGAGTGGAGCTGAAAATAATTAACAGGATTTGCGTGTTCTTCTTGGGGAATGACAGAGTAGAATCTAGAGTCAAGACCTCTTGAGTCTGGCATGGAGAATCTTTCCAACTTCTGGTGCAAGGCCAGTGTACTGGTGTGCCCCGTGTCCTGGCACAGGTCCAGGGGTGGGTAGGACTTTGCTTCTTTACACCTGCCCTTGTTGTTTGGAACAACATCAGTGCTCATCTCTTTAGTGAGTGAGTGAATGCACAACCGGAAAAATAAACTATTGTTTTGCTCTAGGTTAAGCAGGAATGAAATGTTGCTTGACATTTTTCAACAGATTATGTTGCTGTCATGTAGACAGAATCTGAAGGTCAGCCCTGTGGGTTTTCTGTGAAGAGAAAGGAACAGAGTGGAGACTTAATGTTTACATCACCTTGCCACGTTTATTCCACCTGAATTAATACACCCTTCAAAACAGTGAAGGGTCTATCTCATTATATTCATTGTTAACTAATTTGGCTGCAGCAAATTTGTTATTTTCCTTATTACAAATGGGAATAATTTATAATATATTGTGAGTTGAATGTGTGCTGGCTCTCTTTTCTATGGTGTGATATTTTTCCTTGCAATGTTTTAAACCCTGAGATCTAATTTAAACAATTGTAGAAGATACATTTTGGATAAATTTCTAAGAACTATTTGAAAAGAGTAACTAAAAGATGTATAAAACCTGTTTTCTTTCCCTCTAGAATTGATATGCAAACTGATTATGTTATACAAAATTGAATTTCTTCATGAACAGAGACAATTTACAAAGACATATTTATTTTATTTCCTGGATATGAATGTTTTGCCTACACATATGTCTATGTACCAAGTGTGTGTGTCTGGTTCTCACAAGAGGTCAGAAGAGGGCATCGGATCCTCTGGCTCTGGAGTGACAGATGACTGTGAACTGCCACATTGGTACTGGGAACTGAATCAGGTCCTTTGTAAGAGCAGCCAATGTTCTTAACTGCTGAGCAATCTCTCCAGCCCTCAAACCCAAATCTCCACAGCAATGCTGGGCATCAAAGTCTGTGAACACTAGTTTAACAGGCACAGCAGAATTACATTAAAGTAGTCCCAGGAATGGATACTTCACATCAGAAACTTGAAAGGCTACCCAAGAGTCTGATGGATTGTCAGCATCTAAAACATTTATTTTTAGTTTAGTTTTGTTTTGCTTGCACACACTCATGTGGAGGTCAGAGGACTACTTGTGGAAACTAGTTATCTTCTTCTACCATATTGGTCCCTGGAATTGAACTCTGGTTTTCAGGTTGGTGGTAGCTGCCTTTACCTGCTGAATCATCTAGCCAGTCCACAAAAGTGTAGAATTTACGTAAAATATTTCTTGACTATTTCTGGAAGCTTCAATAAGTATCATTATGAAAATGCCCATAGACAACTGAGCAAACTGGCTACCAGGATGCCCCTGAGATAGCCAGTCTGGCTTCTTTGTCTCTGTTCCTTAGCTCAATTGTTCTTTTTTACACACCCCAACCTGGGAGGTGCCTCTGCCACTCCTGATTCCTTATTCCAATACCACCATATTCCAAAGTTCAAGGTAAGGGTGGATGTGTCCATGACTCCCCGTGCTTAGGGTGTGGATTTGAGGGCAAGGTCCTTAGGAGTGTTTCCGTTTCCTTGAGTCACCTGAGATAAACCCACTGCTTTAGTCTTGTAAGGTATCCCCTTTGCCCACCTCTTTTGACCAAACTGTGGCCGGAGGCTAACACACTGGCAAACCATTCCAGTATCATCTTTCTAAAAATGTCCCATCTGCACAAAAACTCCTCATGACCAAATATTTTAAAAAGAAAAGCTTTAACTTTTGCATATAACTAGAATCCCCTGTGTATGTGTGTTTGTATAATTGTGTGTTTGTATATGTGTGTTGTTTTACAAGCAGATTGCAGCAGGCACCTCAGAAAGTGAGCAACAGACACTTTCATTTCTTTGATGCTGGTGTTAAGTCTTTTAATCTTGAGAAAGGAAGGTAGAGTGCACAGTACCAGTGTCACTCAACATTATCAGTGACAAGAGGACAATGTGTGTGCTGTTCTCCAATTAAAGGGACTTGGGTATGCAAAAGAGAAACAAGGAGGAAGTTACCAAGGTTCCTTCGTTGAAATCAGGTGTGTGCTGTTAAATATTTACAAACTAGCCTCACCTCCAATGAGGTAAACCCTTGACTCAAGGTACTCTGACTATATAGATAGACATTCTCACTTTGGCTGATATAAGTCATCAATGTGACTTGAGTTAGCTTGCAACATTTCCAGGTATTTATCATAAGTAGCCTGGTGGTAGCTGGTAGGAGCACATAATATTTAAAGGGAGATTCAGAGCCATGGAAATAAATGTCCACTTGCAACATTCCAGGAGCAAGAGACAATTGGTTCAAGTCCAAAGGCAGTTTGGGGCCAAAGAGCTGCACTTCCCACAAGGCTGCTCTCAGAGCAGAGGTCTCAATGGGGCAGCACTGCCTCCTAGAGGATCCCTCTCCCAGGGAAGTCTGAAGGGGTGGTTTTTGTCCCGAAATTGAACTGGGGGGTCATGGTGATTATTGGATAAGGATCAAGGATAGAATACATCCTGCCAAGATCAGATTTGGCTGCACAACAGAAAGTTGTGCTGAGTTCTGCTAAAATTTCTTAGAGTTCATCAGATAATCTTCCAGGTTTGTTTTTGTTGTTGTTGATTTTTCTTTTTAAGAACCTGCCTAAAATTACTTGGAAGTTAGAATTACATCCTTCTTCCTTCCTTTCTTTCTCTTTCTTCCTCTTGAATGTATAATATTTTCTTTTTGCCTGGAGTTTAATGGGCAGTCTAAGAATGAAACCCGTGGGCAAATTGAGAGCTATTTGCAGTTTGGGCTTCAAAATCTTGGCAAAAGGTATGTTCATTCAAGTTATAGGATTTGAGAGCAACATCACATACCCATGTCTGATAGTGTCTGCAACAGTTACAGCCTTCATGTGTGTGTAGATACCTGTGTGCAGACACTTAGAATGCTTTCAGTCTTTTAACCTGAGAGTCTAAATCAGAAACACATATTGCTCGTTATTGTAATTTATTATTGTTTTTTATATAGGGTGTCATATTTTTTAAAGTATTACTTATGTAAGTGAGATCTGTCCTAGTCAGCTTTATCTGTCACTTGACATAGCTTAGAGTCACGTGAGAAGGGACTCTCCATTGAGAGACTGCCCAGATCACATCTGTCTGGAGGCATCTGTCTCTGTGTAGACTTCATCTTGATTTTTAGTTGATGTAGCAGGATCCAGCCCACTGTGGGTGGCACCATGCCTCAGGTAGGTGGCCCCAGGTGGTTATCAGAAAGCTAACTAAACATGGGTCTGTGAGTGAGCCAGCAAGAAACATTCATCCATGGTTACTGCTGTTCTTGCTTGGCTGTGAGCTCTTTGGTTAGAGTTCATGCTCTGTGGAGTAGCAATCATGCCTGCCCTTTTTCTTGCCCTTACTCCCCTTGATGATAGACTCTAACTTTCGACCTGATAGAAGCCCTTTCCTTCCCTAAGTTATGGCAGCAACAGAAAAGCAAACTGGAACAGGCGCTATTAGGAATCACTTTAGGCTGAGCACAGCAAATGTACACCAGAAGTACTAATACTCCATTTCAAATCTGCACAAACAGGTTACTACCTGAGCTGATTATCCTGGAATCACTCAAGGGCTGACGACAGCTCGGGGGGCAGCTCTTGGGACTGAGCTAAAAGCTGTGTTCCCTACTGCAAGCATTCCTACAAAAGGCATCCCAAACTCAGGTTGTCTCACATTAGCTCTTACACTTCTACAAGGGGATGGCTGAGGTGACCCACAGTTTGGGAAGACACTTCTGTTGTGTTACTAGTTGGAGCCTGGATTACTCTCCTGAAAGGGGATGTGTTAAAACAGAGAAGAAGGACAAAGTGCACAGATCATGTTAGCATTCGTCAAATCACCAAATACCAGAAAATTAAAAGAACTCACTTTAGTAATGCATGTGCATATATGAAAGTATGTACTCACATGTGTATATAGCATGCTTGTGGTGATATTTTGTTTGTATTCTAACAAAATTTGCCTGAAGATCAGAGGACAGAGACAGCCACACAATTAAACAGAGTCAGGCTGTCGTGGCACACACCTTTAATCCCAGCATTTGGGATCTCATGCCCTTGCTCCCAGTATTTGGGAAGCCCACAGGCCTTTAATCCCAGCACTAGGAAGGCTGAGACAGGAAGTGATATGGCTGGGCGGAGAAAGGCATATAAGGCGGGGGGAGACAGGAACTCATTCCTTTCGGCTGAGGACTCAGGGGAATTCTGTCTGAGGATTCATGGAGACAGGATCTTACCCTTTTGGCTGAGGAGCTGGCGAGGTGAGAAGTGGCTGTGGCATATTTCCTCTGATCTTTCAGCATTTACCCCAACATCTGGCTCCTGGTTTTTATTATAAGATCAATTAGGATTTGTGCAACATCTGGCACCAAACAAGGATTTGTGTAACAGGTGCTTGTGTGTGAACTCCAGGAAACTAAGGCCAAAGAGTATCTCATTTCTATTCCTAGCATTCAGGAAGTTACCCATACAGAATGGAGAGCAAGACTAACTGAGGAAATACTAAGCTATGCTAGGATAGTTCTCATATCGTAAGATGTATGTAAGTCCTGTGAAAGTATAGATTCTGAGCTTGCAGGTTGGGATGGAAGAAGAGGTAGTACATGTTTAGTGAGTTCCTGGGTGGACCAATGGTGCCAGACATACATAACCCATGGAGACCCCACAGAGCATTCCGGATACCTGCAGGCTGGGGCCAGTGTTCTCAGGATGAGAATAACTGCCCAAGAAAGAGATGCCATTTCTTCTACTTAATCAATGCAGTCTAGGTTATTCATTTTGTTGTTTGGAACATTTGGTGATCTCTCCACGCCCCCTCCCATGGCATCACTCATCATTATAGAGGTTATTTGTATATTCTTTATATTCATGTTTCCTGAAGTTGTAGTCAGGTGTGTAAATACTGAAGTTGATTGAATTCCAAAGTGATTGTTCTAATCCCAAGTGTAGCCACACTGTGCTGATGTTCCTGCTGGCTCATAAACAGAATTCACAACCCTCAGACTTTATGAAGTTTGCAATCTGAAGCATGGAACAGTATCTTGGTTTGGTTTTGATTTACAGTTCAGTGGTTGCAAATGAAGTGGAGAATATTTTTGCCTGGTTTTGAGTCGTTTGTGTGGATGGCTGTTTGTGTCCATTGCCAGTATTTCAATTCTAACAATATCTGTGTCTCAGCTGCAGTCCCAAATCTTCATGTCCTTACAGTATTCATATAGAAACCTAATCCTGAATGAAACAGTGTTAAAGGCAGAGCCTTTGGGAGGTGACCATTCACAACTAGAACCCGCTAGCATGGGATTCTTGCTCCTAAAATCAGGCCTGAGAAACATAGTTTTGCTCTTTTCCTCTTTTGAGGCAGAGGTGAGAAGAAGCCATCTTTGAGGCAGAGATGAGGCCCTCACCAGACAAGCAATCTTCTGTATCTTGGCCTAGGACTTTTCAGTCTCCAAAACTATGGACAATCCCCACCCTCCTCTTTTAATCAGTAGTCGCTTATCAAGCCTAAGGTATTTTGTTCTAGCAGCCGACTGGACTGAGGCAGATTCTGTTACAACACTTCTAAAAACTGCTCTATGTTGTCTGTGCTGTGTCTTGCTCATTTTCTGTCTCTCACATACTCTATGCTGTCTTTTGGTGTACAGAAATCTTAATTTTATTGGAGGTCAATTTTAAAGAAAATGCTTCAAAGTATTTAATGTATTAGAGATTCCAGGTACTAGGCTCTTCATATATGTGTCTACCTTGCTACAGATTGAAAAAGTATTCTTGTATGGTAAAACTTTCATTATTATGAATAGATGCTTTGTTAAATGAATAACTAAATCTTTACCTAGCATGATGCTTGCATGGTTTTTTTCTTTGATCTCTTAATGTGAGGAATCCCAGGTTTTCTTCAGTGAAGTCTCACTCTTTTGTATTCCCAGAATCAACACAACTTTGTCTTCTACCTAAAAACAAAACAAAACAAAACAAAACAAAACAGAAAAATAATGATATCTTGGACCTATTAATTTTCTGTTGAGAATTTTGGATTTTGGGTCTCTGCTCTTGAGTGACATTGTTCTGGATTTTTCTCATGCCCTCCTGCACAAACCTGGTTCTGTGCCCTGGAGACTCTTCTTTTTCTCTCTTTTTGGAAGAATTCATGTAACAGTGGAAAACATGGAAAAGCCCTATAAACCCTGCTGGGGCAGATGCTTTTCTGATGGAAAGATCTGAAACTTTTTTTTTTTCTTTTTTTTGGTTTTTCGAGACAGGGTTTCTCTGTGTAGCTTTGCGCCTTTTCCTGGAACTCACTTGGCAGCCCAGGCTGGCCTCAAACTCAAAGAGATCCGCCTGGCTCTGCCTCCCGAGTGCTGGGATTAAAGGCGTGCGCCACCACCGCCTGGCTAGATCTGAAACTTTTAATGAAAGTTCAAAAAATAACATGTTAGCATGTATTTATTTACTTATTCATCCATCCATCTGTCTATCTATCTATCTATCTATCTATCTATCTATCTATCTATCTATCTATCTATCTATCTCTGCCTTCCTATTTCTCCTGACATACAGGGAGTGGTGGCAAACAGCTATGCTCCCCACACTCAAGAGCAGAGGCAGGAGGTCATCCTTAGCTACATAATGAGCCCCGTATGTGATGTGCCAGTATTTGCGTTCATTATTACTGAATTCTCAGCATTAGTTTTCACTGTGTGTGCATTTTTTAAATCAGTATTTAGAAATGTATGTGGATTTTAATGAACTTTTTTTTGGCTACCATTTTCTAATTTATCTTTATTTTTGGCACAAATCCTTTGACGTTTTGGAAACTTTCTTCTGAATGCATATATGACAATTGGGAAGGGAGTATGGGTCTACTTGGGAGAATGTGTTCTGTGTGTTGGGGGTTCTAGGTATGCTTGCTGTTAAGTCCTGTGCTGACCTCCTTCAAGGTCTCGACTACTAGTTTCTGTCATTCTAACTTCTCAGTGATTGAGATACCCAGCTGCTGTGAGTTAATCAATACCCTACAGCTCTATCATTCTCTCTCCTTATTTTTATAAACCTGGCTGCTGGCATGACATCTTTACTGGGCTTTGGAGGTGTGGACTATTACTTTGTCACCCTAGTGTTTCCCTGGGTGGCAGTTGCTGAAGGAACCAGTGTATAAATGGACGCTCTGGGAAGGCCAAATGGATTTATTAATCTGACTTTTTGTGTAAAATGGAATACCACAGTCACAGGGTGATCTGAAAGCCTGCACGGGAATGGATTATGCCTGACAAAGCTGGCCATTAACCATGGCTTCACAATAGGCCAAGGATCTTGTAACTTCAGTACTGGACCCTCCATCAAATCGTGTTTACTATCATGGTGGGGTAGGGTTTCAGATGAAAGCGGTGGGAGTTCCAGGGTCTGGAGTCATGCCTGTTAGCTAAGTGAAAGGCATTTCACACGTTTGCTTTTATCAGTTTATTCATGCTGATAGGTGCTTTTAGAGAGAATTCACAGTTCATGAAAGGCTCTGAATGAAAGGAGCCGGGAACAAAGTCTTCTGTCATTTGTAGAATGTGCCTTCCATGGCATCAACAGCCCCACAAACTTCTCTGGAGTGTTTGAACACATAAATGGAGAAGAATCACGAAGAGTGTTTTCTTGTATAACTTGAGTTCATTAGATTAAATCAGCATTTGGTCTCACACATTGCTTCCAGGCACATATTTAATACAGAGGCTCATTTTATAGGAAAGTTAATGATTCTTGAAATCATTCAAGTGTGTCACGTTTTCAGAGACCCAGCCTTCACTTTGCTCCAGTTGAGCATCACTGTGACTCAAACCAGCAACAGCTGCTTGAGAAGTGGAACAGTGACCCCCATGTTCGCCGTTCCTCACTTAGCACAGCAATAGCCCTCCAAAATCTTTGATGCTGTACTGCTGTGTTTCAGAATTCTCCTTTCAAGTCCCCACTGCTTCTTAGTCCCACCCCCCTACTGATTTGCCATCAGATACCCTGTTTCTACCCTGGGTCCCAGAGCTATTCTTTGCCCTTGTCTTGAAAGAAACAAAAGAAAATGAAACAAAACCAAGCCCCCACTTATTTTAGGTGCTATCATAAATGATCTCAGGGAGATCTTCAATTTAAGACCATTCTTGAATGAGAAGGAAAAAATCATAACCTGATCTCAGCTATTTCATTGACTGTCTCTTCACTTCCAGAAAGATTACCTATCACTGATCTGAAAATCTGTGTTCTAAACTCCATGTTTTCTCCAAAATTTTCATAATGTGTTGTAGCCAGAAGTTTTCTCCAGTCCTGCTCGGTCCTGCAGTCCCACAGCCATTTATAAAATAATCATACAGAGCTTAATATTATTTACAAAATGTATGGCCGATGGCAGGCCTCTTGTTAGCTAACTCTTATATCTTAAATTAACCCACTACTATTAATCTATGTTTGCCACGTGTTCCATGGCTTTACGGGAGTCCCATTATATGTTGCTCCTTTGGTGGCTGGCTCGCGTCTCTCTAGATTCCACCCTTGGATTTCCTGCCTACCTCTAAGCTGCCTTGCCATAGACCAAAGCAGCTTATTTATTAACCAATGGGAACAACATGTATTCACAGCACACAGAAAGACATCCCACAGCAACGTGTTCTAAAAGTGTGGAAGGTCTGCTGATGTGTTTCTGCGAAAATCAAGATGCCCAATGTTTGCATGAATCTAAAATTCTCAGGGAAGCATATGCCAGTCTCATTATGAGTTTATGAACTGTCCTTGTATTTTATATATACATATAACTCCTGACAAGTCCCTGGCATTTTCATTTCTTAAATCTATCTCTGTTTTAGTAAAGTCTTATTTTATTTTTAGTGGTGCGCATATGTGTGTTTGTGTTGTAGATTTTGGTGTGTGTGGGTGTAGGTGCCTGTGGAGACCAAAGGAGGGTGTCAGATCCCCTGGCGTCACAGACAGTTATGAACCACCTGACGTGGGTTCTGGGAAATGAACTTTGCTCCTAACCACTGAGCCATCTCTTTAGCCCCAAATCCCTTAATTTATTGATTTAAAGCGAATGAGAAGGAAACGGAAATAGTATATATGTTCATGTGGTTTGATTTATTCTTGTGAAATAGCAATGAAGTATTTTAAAAATAGTTCAGATACTTTTAAACTACAACATTTACTGTAGGTAAACATTAGTTATTTAAAAAGTTATATGTTATCTTAAAACAGTGTAGAATTATAAGAAAAAAATTAAAAATTAAGCTAACTTTAATTTATTTCACAATCAAGTCATATAACTAATAATACTGTAATTGCTTGTATTCTTTCTTTCTTGGAAATATCAACACTTTTTCTATGATTTTTTTTTTTCTAAGCAGAATTGTGAAACAGTGATGGAGGCATTTAACTGAAGTGCAACCCTAATTAGTCTTAACAACTGAAACCCAGAGTCAGATATTAGGGTGAAAGCTGAAAGATCAGAGAAACAGAGCAGCCAGCCACTAGAGACTTTTTACCTCTATGGAATCTCAGACTGAATCTGGGAGATCCTGTCTTTATTAATTCAAAGACTGAATGGGCAAGATCCTGTCTCTGTCTGCCTTATATTCCTGCCTCTACCTCCTGAGTGCTGGGATTACAGCAAAGTACCACCACCACCAGGCTCTGTTTCTCTTTTAGACTGATTCAATCTCGTATAGCTCAGGGTTGCATGGAACTCCTGATCTTTCTGCCTTCTCCTCCCAAGTGCTGAGATCAAAGGTGTGTGCCACCACTGCCTGGCCTCTATGGTTAACTAGCGGAGCTCAGCCCTCTAATCTCCAGGCAAGCTTTATTTGTCAGAGCACAAATAAAATATCATACATTTAATGTAATAGTTACAAAACTAGCTATACAAAACAAACACACAATAAATATTTTATTTAGCTTGGTTCAGTCTTTTTAAATGTGATCCTCTCATGATTAGTTCTATTTGGAATAATAAGAATTGCACCTAGCTTTCCTGTCTGGGCTTCTCCCATAATGCACCTAGCTTTTCCATTTGGGATTCTCCCACATACTTCAAGTTTTCCTGTACTGTCTGTCTGCAGGAATGCTGATTATTTAGTTCCACCCCTCTGTGTATCTGAATTAAAATGAGGGCTGGTTCCTTCCTGTGTTGTTCCTTGTGTTTACGAAGGCAGCTGGGCTGGGGTGGGAACTCCCAGGGCAGTTTCTCTGACTTTTCATCTTTGTTCCTTCCTACCCTGTGTGTACGACATCTCACTCCTCCCCGCAAGGAAGACCACCTTCGCAAGCACACTGTTGACACACTTTTCCCCTCCTCATCTTTGATCTCCCAATTTCCTCTCTTAATTGTTTGCAGAAGTCTCTTGCCACTGGCCAGTTTTGAATCAGTGTGTAAGTCTCTTCCCACAGCCTGTGTTTTATGTCTAGAATTATGAGCAGATCATTAAGTTGTAAGAATGGAAACACTTCATCATAACCATCGGCTTTACACAGATTTTCAATGTTCAACTCAGTACTTCTTTAACTTATGTTGATTTTATTTTTTAAAACCTTCTTTCCATCCCACTTTAAGGTCCAGTTTTGTACACTGGGGCTTGCCATTTGCACACTGGGGGTTGTCATTTGCACACTTCATATGTGATCATGCAGCTGAAAGCGAAGGGTATAAAAATGTTGGTAGCCGTGAAAGGTTGCTGGATGTGCAGCAAACAAAAATTTAAAAAGCATTCAAAATCAAACCCATAACGAATCTGAGGTGTTCCTGCTGGTGCTTACCCCGTTTTGCACCGTGAAACTTCGCTGCCGCCTTTGTTCTGAACACCCAACATACACACTCCACATTGCTTATGGAGCCAATGTTTTCCAAGCACCCAGCGCACATTCAAGACTTGCACACTGAGGCTGACTTGTTACCATGTGAATAACAAATCAGTGTATCTTTGTGTTATATATGTTTTATATATATATATATATGTATGGATATATATGGACACACACACACACACACATATATATATATCTCATATAGAATGTTTGATTTAAAAATTTGCAATTTTGGTTACTGACTCGAGTTACATTAAAAAACAAAACAAAAAACGTTAACTAAGTTTTGCCTGGGATTAGAACAGCATTTCTGACTTTATGAAATGGCCCTAAATATCTTTCTGCAACTTTGTGCAACATATTTATGCAAAGAAGCCTTCTCAGCATTGACTATTATAAAAATCAAAATATCAATTAACTATGAAAAATGGTGAGGATGCTGTTAATTTTGTCGTATCAAATATTCAGCCTAAATTTAATTATGTAAAGATAAACAACCATATCTATTTATTAAAGGATAATTTTCTTTTATCCTTAATAAACAGAAAATTATGTGTACATTATGGAATTGTTTTAAAATAAACTTAAGGCTAAATTTTCAGGAATTGATTGACTAGTATATCTATTATTAGGCACGTACTTGGTGTCTCAGTCAGTGTTCTGTTTCTGTGAAGATATGGCATGACCATGGCAACTCTTATAAGAGAAAGACTTAATGGGTGCTTGCTTACGTTCAGAGATTTAGTCCATTATCAACAAAGGAAGTATGGTAGCACATAGGCAGACATGATTCTGGAGAGGTAGCTGAGTGTTCTACATCAGAATCCACAGGCAGCAGGGAGAGGATCTGGATCTGGTTTGAGCATTTGAAACCCCAAAGCCCACACCAATGACACACTTCCTCCAACAAGGCCACACCTCTTAATTACTGTCAAGTAGTGCCACTACCTAATGACCAAGCATTTAAACATATGAATGAGCTTATGGTAGCCATTTCTACTCAAACCATTCCACTTGGGTTGCATGAAACTCTGTCAAGTGAAAAAGTCAGGAGTGAAAGTTGTTTAAGAAGGCTTGCCTTAAATTGCACGAAAATATAAGTTCGAATAAGAAGTATTTCAATGAAAAAGTCAGTTATGGAGCTGGAGAGATGGCTCAGCAGTTATGAGCACAGGCTGCTCTTCCAGAGGACCCAGGTTTGAGTCCCAGTACCTACAGAGCAGTTCCTAACCATCTGCAATTCCAGTTTTAGATGTCTAATGCCCTCTTCTGGCTTCTTTGGGCACAGCACACACAGGGTGCACGGGGATACATGCAGACAGAACACTCATACACATGAAATGAAGGAAAATAAGATGTCAGCCACAGTACATAAATAAAAGTACAGAGACATACCTCAGTTGACAAGGCAGGAGCTTTAATTCTCAATTATGCCAAGCAGGAAAATGTTAGTGCAGATGTTGTGACTACAACACAAACCAGGAGCAGAGTGAGAGCTGCTGAATAAATTCACTTACGTTTTCTATGTGTGGCACACTTTCTCCATGCCCTTAAGGCCAGGAGTTTTTTTTTTTTAATATTCTGTTTTATTCTCATCTCACCATTTTACATGCCTTAAATGAAGACATTAAATTTAAGAGCCCTTTATTTTTCTATCTTGCATAACAGGGAGATTTTCTTAATGGGAGGAAATAACATTTAGAACCAAGAGACTTGAAGTATATAAAAATGCAGTGTTTGCCTAGACAAAACTCGTGGGCATAGACTTGGGATGAGATGAGCACCTGGTATATTCAGAAAATTGCTGCTGGACTTACATCTCCCAGACCCTCCAGTGACCTGTGTGGAGGGGGAAAATCTGCCAGATCCCAGGGGCCAGGCAGAGTGAGGCAGCTGATGAGTGAGTGATAACTGTAGTGGACTGATAGCCCTCTTCAGAAGTGGCTTCCAGAGCTCAGCTCCTGGAGAGAATCCTGGGATCTGAGCAAATCCCAGCTCGCATAGGGGTGGGGTGGTGGGGAGTGTGTGGGGGGCACCAGGAGTGACTTAGAGCGGAGACTAAGGTTCCTGCCAGTGAGCTCAGCTGGGAGTTCAGAGTTAGGTGCTGTCATTTAGGGGAAGAAAAACAAATGGGATTTTTCTTTTTGGGAGACAACTTATTGATCGTTACAATGTATTAACTCACACATTCCCGTGTATCTTCTCTGTGAGTTGTATCTTCCCGTGAGATGCAGCGTTCCTAGTAGCTATTTAAACAAAACTGCCAGAATCCACTGGTGTAATTACAGAAGTACTCACCTCCAGGGTTTCTCTATGGAACAGTAAGGGTCATGCTACAATGCTCTTCCTTGCTACAAATATCAGATGTAATGTGGGTTGAAGGGCAAGAGCTTGGCTGTTAACTCAATTGTCTGAGAATACCCTGGTTCTTTGTGCTCAGCTTGAATAGGTGAGATAAACACATTCTGTAGCTGGAGAAATAAGTAATTTATAGAACAGAAGTGACTCCTGTGATTTGAGATGTTGGGAAGAAAAACAAAATGGTGAGTAGGTAATGTAGACGAATTTCTAAGCAGTCTTATTAAATGAAAAACACAGAGCCAAATATAGGGGTGAAAGTCTTAGAGATCAGGGAAATAGGAATAGCCACCAACCTTACCTCACCATGCAGCAGCTTCCAAAAGCGAGCTACTTCCTGTCTACACGCACCTTTATTGCCTTGCTGTTCTGCCTTCTCATTGGCTCTTATCCCAGCTACCTCTCTTCCTTGTCACTTGCCTGTCTGTACAGACCTCCAGGTCTCTATGGTTGGTACTGGGATTAAAGGCGCGTGTCACCAGGCTTGCCTCTGTTCACTAGTGTGTCCTTGAACACACAGAGACCCTGCCTGCCAAGTGATGGGATTAAGGGCATGTGCCACCACTGCCTGACCTTTGTGTTTACTTAAAATGGCTTGCTATTTCCTCTGATCTCCAGGCAAACTTTATTTATTAACATACAAATAAAATATCACCACATTTCAGCACATAAAATATCACCACAAGGTAACAAACCCATCGTGTGGGGTGAGAGCAGAGCACGCAGTATGACCTATGTCCTTAAGAACAAGGACACAGTCACCTTCGACAATTCTGGGGGGCAGCAGCTATGAGCCAGAGCTGTTTGTTCTCTGAGGGACTTACAGACTCTCCTGCCAGTTGTTGACAGGGAAGGAGCTTCCTGACTTCCCAGGTGACCTTCTTAGTATCTGGATATGGAGAGATGATTACAGTATGTCATCTGTGTCCACTCCTGAGAGCTCAACATGTTGCTCCAGGCCTCAGGAGCTTCAACCCCAGCAAGTAACAATGCAGCCAGTCAATCCTGATTGTCTGTGTGCCACTGTGACTCCGCAGGATGGAACTGGGCTCACGAGTCACCTGACTGATGGTTCTCCTGCAGCACCGGCTCTCTCCTCTTCCATTTCAGCCGAGTCACTGGGGATCCCATTTGGGGGGCTTTCCTTTCGTGCAGTTTCTAAAACCCTTTGTGTGAAGCACCAAGTCTGGCACAGCTTGGTCCTGACTGAGGAGACAAGGGAATGAAGAAAGGACAGACATACAGACATGTACAGAAAAGCTGGGGTAGTGTGGACCAGGCATGCTCTGATGGAGAGGCACTGACTGTAACAAGCTGGAACCCCAGAGCATTTGTTATGTATAGCACAAGGGGGTTAGCTAGTCTCAGTAGGAGTTTAGTATCAGTCTGTAAACATCTGGGAGGAGGAAGCTGTGGTCAGTATACTTTCTGTACACTCTGTCAACATTTGCACATGGACCAGAAGAAGGCTTTGCTAATTCCCTGAGCCTGATCCAGGGAAGGCTTTGTCAGTTCCTGTGGGTCTGAGGCATTGGTTCTTGTCAATATTACACATCACTCAGGACTTCATCTGCTCCATACATATTTACTCAGGGCTTCCTCTATTCTCCATGGTAAAGTTTCTTCCATTTACAATCCGTACTCATTGCTACTTGTTTCAAAGAGAACTGAAACATTCCATCATTCAGCTCGCATTCCTGCTCCGGTGGGTCTGATGGTTCTTGTTTCCTGAGATAATGTTGGAGATAGGCTCAGAACAGACGTAACACTTACAGAGCTTCTCCAGGGTGCCCGCCCTGGAAGGGGAGAGGAGGAAACTTCCATCTTTCTTCACAGCATGTTCCACGGAACACAATCAGAAAGTAAATACTAAAATGTCCACCCAGAGTGAGTGGAGAGATGGCTCAGCAGTTAAGAGCATTTGCTACTTTTGCAGAGGACCTGGGTTCAGATTCCAGTTCTCAGCGTGGGTTGTTCATAATTGCCTGTATCTCCAGCTCCAACATCCTTTTCTGGTTTTCAGGCACCCACACGCATGTGTGCTTACAGCCAGCCAGCCAGCCAGCTAGCCAACCGCACACATACAGACACACACACACACACACACACACACACACACACACACACAAATCTTTTAAAAAAGGACACTCATTTTTTTCTCTGTAACTGGTTCTCTGTAACTGGATTATAAAGTGTTATCTACCCCTCCCCTACTTCTTGCAGAATAAGATGTTTATGAGATGATTGAATATGTTTATCCAAAACTTTGTGAAAATCATTTTTGAAGAGTAGTCAAATTAGTCAACTTGTAAAGAACTTCCAAAAATTTATAGTCTGGGGATGTGACTCAGTCGTAAAGTGCCCCCTTAGCCTGGACAAGACCCTGGGTTCCATTCCCAGCACCGTAAACAACAGCAAAAATCAAGACCTATAAACAAACAAAATATAAAGACCATCTTTAATCAACATATGGCTACATTCTAGAGCATTTCAGGAAGACTGTTGAGAAAGTATATTTCTCTAAAAGTTTCGTGTCTGTTGGCTGTCTTTATGATTTATTCCACTAGGAAACCTTGACAGTGTTCTCAAGTGAACTCTGGTGCAGGTACACCCATCTGAATGGGTCTAAGATTTTTTTTTTTTCCTTATTGGTTTGTCTGACTGGTCAAAGAAAAGTTGTCCCTGTCCCAACAATCACTCATGCCAATTTCAAAGCAGAGTCTTCTGCATGACTGCGTTGGGGTAGTAGGCTAGGATAAGAAGGATAAAGAAGAGGGTAGGACCTGTGTCCTGTGCCACAGTCCTCTAAAGAATATTACCACTTTCCTCACTCTCTCAGCCAGTGCTTTGATGCTCACATTTCTGTTTTTCCCTCTCCTCCCCTTCCCTTTCCCTCCCTTCCCTCCCATTCCTTTTCCTCTCTTCCCTCCCCTTCCCTTCCCTTCCCCTCCCTTCCCTTCCCTTCCCTCCCCTCCCTTTCCTTCTTCCCTTCCCTTCCCTTCCCCTCCCTTCCCTTCCCTTCCCTTCCCTCCCCTCCCTTCCCTTCTTCCCTTCCCTTCCCCTCTCTTCCCTTCTCTCCCCTTCCCTCCCCTCCCCTCCCCTTCCCTCCCCTTCCCTCCCTTCCCTCCCCTTTCCTCCCTCCCCTCTTTATTTTGTAATATCTACAGGTGTGTGCTTAGAGTTTGAAGGGATTTCTTTGTGCAGATCCAGGTTGAAATTCTTAAGTCAGTCAGCTCCCTCCTTCCTCCCTCAAAGGCAGCCTTGTTCATGGCAGAATTTCTGAGGTTTTAATTTTGATGCATTTTCTTTTTTTCTTCTCAGCTGGACTCCGGGAACACCATGAGAGGCAAAGCGTTTGGTATAGGCTTCATTTCTCTGGACACCAGTAGGACTGGTCAGGTGCCCTGAACCTTGGGGCTCTTGCGTTTCTCTGGCCTTTTGAGGGAAGTGCTGGCAACTGTGTTGACTCTTCCAAAGGCACGTGGTGGTCTTTGAACTTAGAGACAGTGTCTCCTTCTGGAGCAAGAGCCAACTTGTCAGCCGTCCTCCAGGGGTTCTGTTCAGGTTCTGTTCAGTGAGTGACTGAGTTTAGACACAGCGGGGCTCTGGGTAGGGAAAAGTCTGGAAAAAGGCTTCACTGAAGCTCTTGCAGCCACAGAGCTCTAGGCTTTCTGGCCCCTTCATTACAAGAAATTGTACAACTTTATTAACTTATTTTTCTTAAAGCTGGTGATTATTCATGCAAGAGTGCTAGAACAAGCCCTTGGCTGGAGGACACACTAGGTAACAATGGACTCAGGAGGGTCCTACTCCTGCACAGTTTTCTGTTTCAGAAACATCAGCTACTTTCCTCTAATTCCCACAATATGCTCATTGTCCTCCTTGGCTCTGGAAGCCAGGGAGGGAAGGATTTTCTTTCTGTTTATATCCTAGGAGGAAGTTCTAAATGTTTCCTTTCTTCATCCTTGCATGTAAATAAGTTTCTTAATTCTCATATTTGTGTAAAGAAAGCAAAGGAAGTTGAATCGGAAATAGACATAATCCAGGCTTTAAAAATACTCAAAATGCTTTTTAAAATTTTTTTGTGCTGCTCATTTTAAAACAGAAAAATGGCATGGCTTTTACTAGGTGTTTAAATTAAAAAATGAAGAACTTAGAAAAGTAGTTGTAATATGATTTGTGGAGTTCTGAGACATGTAGCTGTGGGGAACATGGTCAGCTTCTTTATTCTTTATTGACTTCAGGTATAGCGACCAGCTTCATCCCCCACTTTCCTGCTGTGTTCATAAACTCTCTAAAGCTGGGGGTGTGGCCTCCGGATTAGTTTCTGAGTGTGAAGAGAAACAGAAGCTCTGTTTCACCCCATGGTTTTGTATCAGGGTGGCAGCTCCTGAGGATGCCTGTCACCTCTGTCACCATGGAATTTTTGTTTCCAATTATAATGATCCTCTAAATAATTGAAAGAACAATAATTAGATGTGGGTTTATTTTTCCCTCGCTGTGTGGTCTTATCCTGTAGACTTTTAATTTAATCGAGTTAAGTTATTTCTAAGCTCCTAATTTGTACATTTTCTGCACTGAAATACTGACACCCTGTTGACCTAATTCTGTAACTTTTGCCGTCCCCCACTGGTTTATCTACCGTCAAGTCATTTTCTTTTTTCTCCTGTCATTTTCTCTGTAGAGCCGCTCTCATCCCGGGACCACCCATCTGGAGGGAGGGCTTCAGATCTCCTGTTTCATCACACAGTCTTCCAAAGTTGATTGGACATCTAATTGTTAAGTCACCTGATATTAAGCCTGCCTCATTAATTGATCTGTTCAAATAGACTTAAATGAACCCTAGCGTGACCTCTATACATCCCAAAGTTCATTCAGCCATTTGTTTGTTTTACACCTGTCAGTGGGAGCTCCTATGAGAAGGATGGCTGAGTTCATCAACTGGTCAGAGCCAGTCTGTGACAAAGCGGGATCTCCACACAGAGGTAGACACATCTGTGAAAGGACATGTGAAAACATGGATGGGCATCTATGACCCTTTGTGCGCCTGACACTTGAGGCTTTCTGTAGGACTGCTCATGGCACACGTGCTGCTGGATACAGAGACAAAGAATACATTATTGCTTTGTGTCTGGCCAAAAGGGGCTTCAGTGTTGGCTGCCCTTAATGTGTGGCTGCTAAATAATGTCAAATAAAAGAATAACATGTATGAAGTATACAAATGGAGTGAGTGCAATGACCATAAAAGTAATATTTTAATAGCTTTGCTGAACACAGAAGTTACCATCACATTCACCATTTAAAATACACACTTCAATGATTTTCAATGACTTAGAGGTGTGTGATAATCAGAACCATATCTTAATTTTAGGACATTTTTATCACTCTAAAAAGCAACTTGAAATACTTAGCCGTTGTTCCGATCCCCTTCCCCAAGCACTTTGGAGCCTCTGATCTCTATCTCTGTAGATTTCTCTCTCTCAGACCATTCATTTACAGGGAATTAGGCTCCATGTGGTCTGAGGCACTTTATTTCAAAGTTCATCTTTGTTGTAGCATGCAATAATACATCATACATATTTTACTTCTAAAAGACCATAAATGGTTATAGCACATTTCACCACTTTTTAGCTGATAGACACTGAGATTATAACTTGCTTTTGACTACAATATTTTTAAACAGTACTTAGAGGTCAAATACTAAAATGATGAAAGAAGTTATAGACTGAGGGACCTCCCAGGGAGGCAATATATTTATTTTCTTTCTCATGCTCAATGTAGTATCTTTGCATTATCATGCTTAAACTTTTTACTTCAGAAGCTTGGTTTGCCTTTCAAATCAATACATAAAATATTCCTCATTGTTTGATTTTTTTTTTAAAACCTACTGAGATATAACTGACATGCAACAAATTGTACATGTTTTTAATTTTGAGATTATAATTATGACATTTATTCACTCCCTTTCCTCTCTCCAACTCCTCCTATATTCACTCCCAACTCTTTTTCAAATTCCTGGCCTTCTTTTTTCACTAGTTGTTGTTGCATGCATAAATGTATGTCTATAACATATATTCCTAACACTACATGTTCAGTCTGTAAAATTTTACTTGTATGTATGCTTTCATGGCTGAATGTTTGGCACTAGATAACCCTAGGGAAGGCCATTCCTCTGGCTCCCAGCTTTCCTCAATTGCCTATAGTTCTTTGTGTAGGGTCGAGACCTCATGGACTTGATAAATATACAACTTGATAAGTGTATGCATATGTATATACACATGGAAATATCACCCCTGCGGCAATATGAGCATGTCCACCACCCCAAAGCTTTCTCCTGCCCTTTTCTGAATTCATCTCTCATTACTGTTCTCAGGGACCACTCATCAGCTCTGTGTCACTGAATACTGGCTTGCGTTTCCTGAAATTTCATACAAATGGAGTTATGCCACGTATGTATTTAATTTTGTCTGGCTTCTTTCATGAAGTATAATATTTTGAAACCTTGGTGTAGTGCTATGTATCAGTCATTTGTTCTTTCATTGTTATGTGCCATAGTCTATGTGGATGCGCCTTAATTTGTTTATTCACTCACCTGTGACGAGCATTTGAATTAGGTTCAGTGTTTGGTTGTTAAAAATGAAGCTGTATCAACACTAGGGTACATCTCCTGTTTGGAAAAGCTCAACCCTTTCTCCAGCAAACATCTAAGAGTTAAACAGCCTGGTTTTATGTCTGGTACACATTTTGCTCACACAAGGAGTTGCTAGCTTGCTTTCTCAGTTGCATCATTTTCTACTCCTGTGGTAGTGTGAAGAATTCCAGGTCACCACTACCTCCCCTCACTTTGATCGGTCAGTTAATTTTAAGCATTCTTGATACTCAGGCAGGAGAGATTATATTAGGATATGGAAGTAGCACAGTAGCTGACGAGACTTTTTGAGGACATTTTTGAACACTGCTTGGCACAATGTAATGCCTTTTCAAATATTTTGGTGCATTTTATTTGGTAAAACCTTATTTAAAATCCTGGCATGTGTATTCATGAGCTATGTTGGAATGTAGCTTTATTTCCATAGAATGTTTTTATAGTTTTGCTGTGGAGTAATTCTGGACAGAGAGATTCCAGGTTCTAGATTCCCCCAAGGATCCAAATCAATAGGTTAATTTGAGATGTGTGATTTGGTTACCAAATGTTTAGAAATTCACCAAACACTGGTCTATTATTGATTTTCAAGCTAATTTCATTATGTTCAGAGAAAGAGTGTGATTTGAATCTTTTTAAGTATATGAGAGGTGTTTTATGGTAAGTAGGGTGAATATTCATCTTGGTAAATGTTTTGCAACCATTTAAAATGACTGTGCATTCTTTTGTTGGGTAGAAGGTTGTATAAATGTTTGAAATGGTTAAAAATAGATAGTAAATGATATACAACCTTAATTATTTAGATACAATTTCCTACCAGTTCCTGAGCTAGTATTAAAATCTCTCAATAGAGATGCATTCATTGTTCTATATTTATTCTTAGGTACTTTAAGCTCTGTTATTGTGTGTATACATACTGAAGTTCGATTACGATCTGCTTTCTGGTTTTCTCATGTCTCCTTATTTAGGAAGTTTTGTAGGTTGGAAGTTTTCACTATAGTTTTAAAAGGTAATTATTTCTTCAAGATTTTCTTCCATCCCCCCTTTCTTATCCTCCATTTCCCTCAATAACTTCTCTCATACATGTATTGGATCATATGACATCATCTCATAGCTCATTGATGCAATTATGTGCTTTCGGATTCCTCTTTATCTTAGTATTTCATTTTGGATGGTTTTCATATATAGATGTAAGTTCAGAAATATTTCTTTTGCAGCATTTAATCACTGGTTAGTTATGTCCAGTGTACTTCGCTGATGCTCTAGGGTTCACTTCTGAGTGGCTTTTAAATCTTTAAAAAATATTTCCCATGTCTTTGTTTGAATATTGTGAACATATGGAATATTTGCTTATAATATCTGCTTTAAAGTCCTGTGCTAGTTCTAGAATCAGCGTCATTTAAGGAGCCTTAAACTTTTATTTATCTATTTGTAATATTTTTTCCCAGTTCTTTGCTTTTTTTCCCCTGTTACTTTTGTTCAGAAATCAGACATTACATTATAAACTTTACCTTGCTCAATGGTGAATATCATTTTAAGATTCACCAGGCAGGTGCAGAACAATATTGTATTGGGGTCTTGTGTTTCTTCATTACTGAGACGTTCTTCAGTCTTCTACTGTCAATCATGAGGTTTACCATTCTACAGGCAACAGTCAGGCTTTTTTGACCCTGTGCCCATGCTTGACTCTGGTACTAACAACTATTCTAGATGGTTTTATGTTAGTCAGTTTTTAATTTCTATAAGAAATATCTGGCTGGGCAGTGGTGGTGCAAGCCTTTAATCCCAGTACTTGGGAGGCAGAGCCAGGTGGATCTCTGTGAGTTTGAGGCCATCCTGGTCTACAGAGTGAGATCCAGGACAGGCACCAAAACTGCACAGAGAAACCCTGTCTTGAACCCTCCCCGCCCCCCAAAAAAGAAATAACTGAGAAAATTAACTGATACAAAGCAATGCTTCGCTCTGCCTCAGAATTGTGTCCTTGATCTGTCCATCCCATTATTGGATGGACACATTTCTTTGGGGCATCTGTCAGGGAGGTAGAATGTCCTGGCTGAATGAAATGGCCTGCCCTGTGACTGGGAAGTGAGATTTAAAGGGGAAGAGACTTGAGTCCTATAGTCCTTCCTTACCCTATCCCTCTACAGCCTGAAGACTTCCCACTACGTCTTGCCCTCTAAAGGTTGTCTTACCTCCCTATTAGCACGAGCTTGGGGACTAAGCTTTTAACACAAAACATTTGGGGAAATTCCAGGTCCAAAATACCTGGGATAATTTTCCTATATTCATGGGCTGGTCAAGCCAACAAGCTAATCAATTTTAGACTCTTTTACTCCACATATGTGTTTCCTGGCATCTGTTGTTTGGCCAAATATGTGCCTTATCTATTTTTACTGTTGTTGATTCAAATAGAAAAACATGCATTTTTGCATCATCTTGGCTGGAAATGTAGGTCAACATCTAACAACTGAGTTTTATTAACTTGTGTGGACTTCTTATATTTTACACAGCTATTGACTGTTGCTAAATGACATTATTATAATTTTTTATTGTATGTCTGTTCATGATGTGTATGTGTAGGTATGCATGCCACTGCGTGTGTGCAGAAGTTAGTGAACGGTTGTTCTTGATGAACTTGATCTCTTCTTCCACTTTTATGTGGGTTCTGGGCTTGAACTTGGGTTGCCAGGCATAGTCTTGATTTTGCTTCCATACAAGTACGATGTTAGGTTTGAGATAACTGAAGCAAAAGATAGGTGCATTCATGATTTTGGTGGCTACTGTTAGATGTCCGTCTACTGGCAAATGTTGTGCTAGTCTGTATTCCCTCTATTAATATTTTATAATGGCACACTTTTTAACAGACCTTAGTAATTGTCCCCAAAGGAGAAAGCTTCAGTTTTTTAATGAAAAATTTACTTAATTTTTATTCACAATCTACTCTCCCAACAGTTTTGTGACAGTTTTAGCAACAAAATAATCACAAGGCTAAGTCTGTTTACAGAGTTGATGGCTGACTAGATTTAGAATTAGGTCTTCTGCATGCTTTAGTTGTCTATTTTTTATATTAAAATTTCAAGAAGTGATAGGACACAGTCATATTTTTCCATCTGAAAGATGTGGTTCTTTCATTGAGTTAATTCTACTTTCTGGATTTAGTGGTCAAGTTTATTTGATCCCTTCTGAAGATATGCCATCTCAGAGAGTGTTTTAATCATTGTATTCTGCCCCCAAGGAATTAGGGGTATGCTATCCCAAGTAAAAACCATTATGATATTTTTGGTGCTCTGTTTTATCTCAGGAAATGTTCCATAGGTTGAAAATAAAGTAATCTAGAAACGTACTTGGTACTTTTAACCTACAGAACCTCACAGCTCAGCAACACGATATACTACAGAGCGTGGACTATTTGTCTTTATAATACAGGTTGCTCAGCATTGCTCAGCATTGCAAGGGAGAGTCTTATTGCAGATGGATAGCCTGGGAGAAGAGCAAAACTTTTAAGATCATCTATACACCATCGATAAGGCCTCAAACAATGTAAGCTGGATCATCATAAGTCAGCAACTGTATAATTGTGCATCTTTTTGCTATACAGCTTTATCTTCTCATATTTTCTCCTACAGCATGAATGTGATATATATGGGACCATATTGTAGGACCATTAAGAAGCATATTTTAAAAATAACTTCTGAGTTGACAAGGCTTAAGCAATACTTTTTTTTTCTACAAATATACTGCTGATATAACCAAAGTTACATTCTTGTTCATTTTCTTTCATGTACTTGAAATATCGTCATCTTTTCAACAGTTTTCCCCTGTGAATTTAGAATGTATTAATGGCATTAACTGCCACATAGTAGATAAGAACAGCTGAGTGTTAAGGCAGAAAGTTTATGATAGACACCTGCCCCTTGGGATCATGTGGTTATTCTTAGTTGCATCCATGAAGAGATTATCCTCCCTCCCTCCTCCTTCCTTCCCTCCCTCCCTCCCTCCCTCCCTCCCTCCCTCCCTCCCTTCTTCCCTTATTGTTCTCCTTCATATTTTGTTGATTATAGCCAAGGTCTTATTGTGTCTCATCCATTGGAGGCTTCATCCTCTGACCCTAGAAATCATAAAAATTGGATCATTGTGAATAGAAAAGAACCAAGAGAGTTTGGGACAGTTTTATAGTTATTCTTTATCTATGCAGCTGGAACAGAAACAGTCAGAAACAAAAACCATTTAGATCTCAGATCAACATAGCTTTGCTACTCCCCTAGAAGAGAGATTACTTTTTCTTTATTTTAACTCCCTTTTCAAGTCATAATTTCAACACAAAACATGGATTTACAATTAAACAATATGCGTCATAATTACTTTTCTGCATGATACAACCTAGGGAAATATCTTTGAGGAAAATTACTAAGAAATCCCCAACGTTTTCTTTTTTATGACAAGAGAGATTAGAATTCTTCAGGTAGTAGACCAAAAATAAGAACTGGGTTCAGCAACGACACACAATAACAGTAGCATTACAGGGAATTGCTTGGGGGTGATTACAAAATGCCTGTAGGTTTCAGGAACATTTTATGATTTATCTGCCACGTCAAACAGGATAAAGGAACTAATCTAAAGCCACTTAGAGTTATATTTATAAAACTAGATGGATGAATATTTAGTAGAGGCATTCTGTGCATATATATAGGCTTAATCAATCTAATTATCCATTAACCAATCGCGGCCTTGGAAAAATTTTACCTTAAGGTCAAGTGCGTTTTTCATGCCACCTGTAAGAATGTAGTCAGAAAGTATATACCTAATTTCTCATGATTATCACCCTAACCTTAAAATACACTTATATTTTTAATGCCTTTGATATTCTAATTTAGAAATAATGCCATCCAACTATCACCATCAAACCAACAACTACATAGAATGATTTGTAATCGAATTCCCCGATTAGTGACTGTCACCTCCCAAGGATTCTCAGCTCTTTGCCATATTCCAAAGAGCAATGTGTAGTACAGACATGTGAATGGAACTAAAACCAAATAAGGTAATTTGTCAGCCATATCAGGCAAGTAGCAGAGCCCAGAAAATAGAAGACAGGTGCTCTTATTAGGTGCTGCATCAATAGCACAAAGCTTTCCCAGACTTTATTTCATAACCATATCTACCCGTGGAGACAGGAACAGGGAGACTCTGGTGTTTGCTGGCCAGCCAGCCTAGCTGAACCTTTTGCTTCAGGTCTAATGAGAGACCCTGTTTGAAAAAACAAAGAGCTACACATAGGAGGCTAAATGTGATGCTAACCTCTGGCCTACTAGTGAGGACACCTGTGCGTGTGCACACACACACACCACATACACGCACGTGCACACACACACACACACACACACCACACACCACACACACACACACACACACACACACACACACACACACACACACAAGTACACACAGGTGAGAACAACTTTCTAGACAGTGGAAATGTTTTTCCTCACACTCTTTAATATTTTTCTTACATTATTTATTTATTTATTTATTTAATATCATTATTATTTGTGTATGTGTATGTTTGTGTGTGCACTCACATGCATGTGGAAGCTAGAGGCTCATGTCTGGACTTTTCTTTGTTTGTTTT
This sequence comes from Peromyscus eremicus, assembly GCF_949786415.1. Lineage (NCBI taxonomy): Eukaryota > Metazoa > Chordata > Mammalia > Rodentia > Cricetidae > Peromyscus > Peromyscus eremicus. Next base: position 3,099,396 of record NC_081433.1, on the reverse strand, counting down.
CTACCTTATCTTGTGAGATGCAGTCTTCCATCTGAACCTGGAGCTCACCAGTAGGTCAGGCTGGCCAGCCCAGAAGCTCTAGGGACCCATTTTCCCCACCCCGTTTTCCAACACTGAGTTATAGATAAGCACTGCTGAGTGTCTTTTATGTCAGTTCTGGGAATTTGAACTTGGGTCTTCAAAGACTTCATGGCAGCAAATTCCTGACTGAGCTCTCCCTAGCCCCTCAGACGTTGGCTCTTGATTTAGATACTTGAATGGCTGCAGGGGAATACCTCTGTTTTCAGACAGAAAAACCAGCTTAGAGTTATCCCTGGCCACTGACAGCAGAGTCACCCAGCACAACACAGAATCATTTGGATAAACTCAAAAATCCCGCCTCTGTGTCACAAGTAACACAAATTAGATTAAATTGCAAGGGCCTGGGAGTTGGATATTAGTCATTATTACTTATTTATTCTCTCTCTCTCTCTCTCTCTCTCTCTCTCTCTCTCTCTCTGTCTGTCTCTGTCTCTCTGTCTCTCTCTGTCTCTCTGTGTGTGTGTGTGTGTGTGTGTGTGTGTGTGTGTGTGTGTGTGTGTGTGTAGGGCATATGAATTCAGAGATCAGAGCAGGATAGCAAGTGTCTGGAGGCAGCAGGTACTCTTAAGTACCTTCTGCCTCCCTAGGGGCATTGCTTCAGGGTAAAGCACAGACAACCACCTCTACATCCATCTTCCTCAACTCCTCCTTATTTTCTTGAGATATCACCTCTTACTGAACTGGTAGCATACCATTTTGGCAAGGCTGACTGTCCAGGGAGCTGTTGGTACCCACCCATTCCTCCAACGCCATGTTGGGATTATAGGCAGACATCTTAGGTGGATGCTGGGATGTGGAACCCAGGTCCTCATGCTTACGGTGTAAGCATTCTTATTCACAAAGCCATCTCCCCAACCTAGTCATTTTCTCTTTAATCATCCTTGTTAAAGACAGTTTACATTCACAGCAACAGTGAGCAGAAGGTGCTGAGGATTTAGCCAGGTAGCCTCCTCCTCACAGTCAAAAGCTTGCATTGGATAGCACATTTATTTTCACTGTGGTGCCTACAGGGCCCCACCCTCCCTGCCTTCATGTCTGTAGAAGAATGAGACTGTGCAGCCAAGTTTAGAACCACTGATAAGTCCATCAGGCTCCATCAACACTCACATTCCTGTTAAGGGAGCAGAGTCCTTCATGGCAAGCCCATGGCTGTGCTACAATACTCTTAAATTTTAGAATGTTATACCAGGATATGACTATTAAATATACTTTAGCTAAAACAAAACTTTTCCCTCCAAAGATAATCATTATCAAGTGTTATTACTTTTAGTGTGTGTGTGTGTGTGTGTGTGTGTGTGTGCATGTGTGTGTATTTATATTAGTTATTATTTCTGTGACAGAACACTTGACAACTTTAGAAAAGAGAGCTTCTTTTGGCTTTGAGTTTAAGAAGGGACACAGTCCATTTGTGCTGGGGAAAGTACAACAGTAGGGGCATGAAGCTACTGGGCACGTGTACACACACACACACACACACACACACACACACACACACACACACACACTGTACCTGTACTGTCTGCACCTGCAGGATGCAAGCAGGCACTGGGGATATAAGTCCCAGCCCAACCTTCAGTGACTCACTTTCTATAGTGAGGCTCCACCTCCCAAACGTTTTATAGCTTTCAGAACAGTGTCTGTAGCTGGAACCAATTGTCCAGTCACATGAGTGTATGGGAGACATGGGATATAAAAGGCAGGGAAAACAGGACAATGAGACAGTGGCAAGGACTCTGTGGCACAGCTGTCCCCACTGAGGTATGACCAGTTTTACCAGAATTGATGAGTAGGAGAAATTTCAGGAGGTAAAGTTCAACCCAAGGCAGAGGCTGCCCTGTCTTAATTGGATTTCTATTGCTGTGATAAAGACAATGGCCAAAACAACTTGGGAGGAAAGGGTTTATTTCAGCTTATGCTTCCAGTCCGTCACTGAGGGAAGTCAGGCCAGGAACTCAAGTCAGACAGGACCTGGAGGCAAGAACTTAAGCAGAGACCATGAGAGAATGCTATCTACTGCTTTGCTTCTTCTGGCTCGCTCAGTTTTCTTTCTTGTACACTCCAGATCCACTTGCCCAGGGTGACATGGTGGGCTGGTGCCAACCATATTAATTATGAATCATCAGTCAAGAAAACTCCCCATACACCAGCCTACAGGCAATCTGAAGGAGGAATTTTCTCAATTGAGGTTCCTCATGGAGATACGTCTAAATCTGTATCAAACTGACAAAATCCAACTAGCATACTTCCCTCAGTGGTTATCTGTGGCTAGGTCTGCTGTATGCCACCTCCAGGAAAGGGATAGAATTCTGTGGTGTCACCAAAATAGTGAAGGTAGGCCAGGTGAACTGGAATTGGATTTCATTCTTCCATAATTTCTACTTTTTCAGAATAGGTCACAAAGTCCTCAACTTTTCCTGAAGTGAAGAGTTTTGATATCATTATATCCTAAAGCAGCTAATAAAGCAAAACAGCACCAACAAAAAGGTGTACAGACGTGAAATTGGAAAAGGGAAGGAAACTGCAAAGCATGAGAGAGACTGGTGGGCCTCTTCTGAGTTGATAAGACAAAGAGCACTTTTGAGATTTTAAAATTTGTATTCTTTGCATATTTTTGAAAGACAGGCTTAAATACAGTGTGAAGCTTATTGGTCAGGAGAGTTAGGGTTGAACTGAGGCTGGATGAAGCCTGAGTTCCTGCCATGGTCAGCTGGCACTGTAATGATGGCCCCTGGTGAGGCTCAGCGCCATGGCAGAGAGAAGAAAGGACAGAAGAATTGGTTTTCAACACGATAGCCAATATACAGAGAAAGGGGACAGAGAAGGGGCTGGGGGGCAAGGTATATCCCCTGAAGGCACACTCCAAGTGACCTGCTACCACTCACCAGAGCCCACCTTTTAGAGTTCAGCCACCTGTCAATAGTCTGTCCACAATGGGTATCCAAGAGTGAATCAACCCATTCATAAAGTGAAAACCCTCTCTCTCTAAGCACTTCCCAAACACACAGTCTCTGTACACCACCTGAATCAGGAAATAAATCTTCAATACATGAATCTTTGGGCATACACTTCATATCCAAATCATAAGTATGTATAATCTATTTATTGTTCCTTCTCTATCTCCCCCCTCTCAATTTGACACTGTGTTCAAAACATTGAGATAGAGAAATCCATTTCTATAGTTAATTCTTGCCTCTAGTGTATAGGCTATACTGAAATGTATTTCTGCTCATTTTTTTGTTTTGCATTATATTCCAAGGCATTAATTCAGACCTTTAAATATAAACAGTGCTTTATATTAAACTAGTCTATGACCTGCATGGCCCCCATCCATCTTTGCATTCATCTACCTAGCCTGCCAATCTTCATTTAATTCTACTAATTCAAGAATTTGCTAAGTTACTTCCAGACAGCAGGCGACGTTGGATTGCCAAGCCTCCAGAGATGAGCAAGGAAGTGCTACCTTCCTCACGTTCACACAACCTGACTCGGAAATACCCTGGTCAGGAGGCAGTGGTGGCATCGTCTGATGAGGCACTGGCTGTTCCAGGACACGCTGCCTTGCTGTTAGCTCAGCTAGTGGCTGTGCTCCAGACACGAACGCTTCTGGTGTCTCACTCTTGGCACACCTTCCCTACGGACGTGTGCATGTTCGCAGAGCAGGCTTTGAGAAGACTTGTCTTATCCCCACAATTAAAATAATTTAACCAAAGGCATTTCTTTGTAAATCTTTCTTCTCTTCCTGGATAATGAGATAAGAGTCCAAGCAAGTTCATAGCCAAGGGTGGTCAGGAACTCTGATGTGGGCATTGTGTCTTTGGTACTTTTGGCATTTATGAAAATTTTTGATGGATACATTTCTCTACTAATAGGACACCTTTAATAATATGAGAACTCAAAGTGGTGATAGTCTGCAAATAGGAAAAACTATTGGTTAGTTTTAGCATGTGACACCTTAAAAATATAGAAAATCTTTTCTTTTTCTTCATCTATTTACAGGTTTTAAAAATTTGTTTGTTTGTTGTTGTTGTTGTTTTTCTATCAGCTTCTCCAAATACATCTTGGAGCAACATGGGATCCAAGTGTACAATTACCCTGGTGAATATTTTAATTAGTAGCTTGGCAGTTGATCCTCTCACCATTAATCAAGCTTGATTTAACGAGGGCTTGGAACACTTTCCGTCAGCCACAGACAATTGTGGGCCTATTACAGAACTTTTGGTTGGCAGGGTGGTTAACCTCATAAGCCTCAGATTCCTTATCTATCAAATGGGGTTAAGAATCCTATGCTCATGTGTTTGTTCAGGCTATGAAACTAAGGAACATGCATGAAAGTACTCCTCATTCCATGCAGGTACTTTCTAGTTAGATTTCCCCAAATAAATCCCTGTGATATATTTCCAAGTTTTCCACAAATATTAATGCACAACTATTTTTTTTTTTTTTTTGGTTTTTCGAGACAGGGTTTCTCTGTGTAGCTTTGCGCCTCTCCTGAAACTCACTTGGTAGCCCAGGCTGGCCTCGAACTCACAGAGATCCGCCTGGCTCTGCCTCCCGAGTGCTGGGATTAAAGGCGTGCGCCACCACCGCCCGGCCAATGCACAACTATTCTTAACAATCACACGGAGTAGGTAGATCCCTATTTACAGGAGAGGAGCCCAGAGTGCAGACACACATGTTGATGATGCAGGACCATATACCTCTGAGAAAGTCCTAGGCTTTGAACCGTGCTCTGTGCAGGGTGGGTGCTTGCTTGCTTGCTTGTTCTTAGCACCAGACTCAGATATACCTCCCAACAGCTTCAAAAAATACCCAAGAGAAGGGACTTCCGATGCCAGGGAATCACATTTCTCCATCCAGTTTCTAGAGGCTCTGCCCTCTAAGACTATGTCATGGATGGCTAGGAGGCTCATTAATCTAGAATTCATGGTCTGTCACAGATGGCAATGCTGCTTTCCTAGAACCCTTCAAAAGTGTCAATAAAGAGCTGATAGCCAGTGGGTGGAGGGAGATGTATAGGACACAGCAGTGTGACCGGGCATTGGCTGGCTTACACACTCACTTTGTGCAGTCGCCAAGATGCTGCTGCTACTACGATGACAAACAGCCTCCCTCATGATGCCTCCATCTGGGAGGTGATTTGAGAGGCAGTCGTCACTGACTCCCTAGTGTGTGAAGGGGTTAAGGCATCTTGGTGTTTATAAAAAATTGCACCCAGAAGCACATGTGCTTTCTTCAAGTGGGGATTTAGTTCAAAGCTGGTGATTAATGAGTATCTTAGAGTATGTTTATGTATAGCAGTCATGTAAACTCTGTTTAGGGTGAACAAAATAGTCATCAATTTGAAGATAAATTTTCTTTCTTAGTCAAACTTTCCAGTGTTCCTTAAACATGTTGTTTATGTAAAATTTATTTATAGCGGATTTTTACACTCACTCAATAATCACGGAAGACATATATATATATATATATATATATATATATATATATATATATATATGAAATGTCTACTTTTAATTCCAGCTAACACCTTTGTTATTTATACCAGCATGTACAAGTCTCTCTTTATGCCATAACATCTGTTGCTGGAAGGATGCTTTTGTTGGCAGAAATGACTAATGTATTTTCGAGCAAGGAAAAGAAGAGATCAATCATGAAAGGGAAAGCAGTCACGTCCCATGCGCTGCCTGCTCTGCAGGCTGGAGTCCTCCATGGCACACAAATGGGAGACTCAGTTTGAAGTGGTTCCTAAGCTGTTCAGAGATGGCATGAAGTTGAGAAATTGGTCTGCGGACCCCCTCATGATCTGGCAAGCCTTTAGGGTCCTGGGGTTTATCTTATTTGTGATGAAGATGTATCTGCTTGTGATATGGGACACATCATCACTCTTGATATTATCAACTTTTAAAATGAAATTAAGTTTTAGTCAATTTTTAACTAATTAAATAATATTAAAGGTAACATCTCTAATTACTGTGACCTGACCAGTAAACTCCATCATTTACCTGATCATGCATGCTTTCTCTTAACTGAATTGCTGTCAAAATGAAGCAAATTGATACAATGTTGTTCTGAATGAAAACTCCTGTTTATATAAAATCTATTTCTCATTTTTGTGGACCAGATGTTTTTAAAAAATTAACATCTTCCATTTGTGAACTGTGAAAAAACTTGGATAATACAGAAAAAGAGAATGAGAAAAAATAAATATACTATAACCTACCTCTTGAGAACTCTGAATTCAAAGCTATAGAAAGCAGTGAGAAATACAAGAGGCATATGAACTAAAGCAATTACTTGGGCCAGTGGTGGTGGTGCCTGCCGTTAATCCCAGCATTCAGGAGGCAGAGACAGTGGATCTCTGAGGCTAGCCTGGTCTAAAAAGCAGATACCAGGACAGCCAGGATTGTTACACAGAGAAACCCTGTGCTGAAAAAATACACACACACACACACACACACACACACACACACACACACACAAGAAATTACTTGGGAGGCCATTGTGTTTATAAAATATTCAAAAGTATTAAGTTTTATGACAGTTCGTACAGTAGTTACAAATTTTTTATTAGCTTAAGATGCATAGTTTTAGTTGAAAAGCAAGTTTTAGTTGAAAAGCAAACTAAAAAATTCTGGAGTTACAAAAATATTTTATATTTTCCAAGTCACTATTTGACAGACCACGAGGTTCATTGGTAGTGTCAAATCGTTCTCAATATTCATAAATTCCATGGAGACTGGTGCAGCATCTGTAATTCTGAAAGTGAGGTAGCCAAATGCACAGTACTGTGGTATGGAGTGATCTCAGTAGTTTGGAAAAGCAAATTCAGAGGAATTACTGGTGTTGATTATCTATGAATGTTCTTCAGTCACTGTACTTAGGAAAGATAACACGATACTCACAAGTGGTTATTTTGGTTTGAATGTGAAATGTTTCCTACAGGCTCACACATTTGAGTAGTCAGTCCCCAGTTGGTGGTACTCTTTGGGAAGGTTATGGAACCTTTAGGAGGTGAAACCTTCCTGGAGCCAGTGTGTCACTGGGATTCAGATTTTAGAGCCCGGTCCTACATGTTGTTCTCTCTCTCTGCTTCCCATGTGTGGATAAAGTGTGTGATCCCTTCTTGATGGTTAGGCTGGCCTCACGTTCATTCTCTATGATGACTGACTGTATCCCCTTTGGGACTGTAAGCCAAAGCAAACTATTTTTTTAAGTTGTTTTTATCAGGGTATTTTTATTTTTAGGGTTTATTTATTTTTTATTTTATGTGTATTTATATTTGCTTACATGTATGTACATATATCACTGGCATGCCTGGTGCTCATAGAAGATCCCATGAAGCTGGAGTTATAGGCAGTTGTGAGTTGCCTGCTGTGAGTCCTCTGCCAGAGTGGCAGGTGCTGTTAACTGCAGAACCATTTCAGCAGCCCTGTGTTGGGGTAGTCTGTTACATCGATAGGAAGGAACTAATACAGTGATGCTGTGTGAAGTAGGACATGACAAGGAAGGTAAGGGCAAGAACACACAGGTGATTTATTTCCAGATCCCTTACAGTAGAGAAAAAAGAAAATGGATTCCAAAATGTATAAAACATAGTTAAATCCGATTTCATGTTGGGATATTGCAGACAAATATGATCTCTAGGTTGGAATTACACTGATTCTTTAATTGCTTGCTGCATTAGATGGTTCCTGTACACCACTGGAGATCATTGTAATCTGAATCACCCAGGGCTGTCTTGTGCTCTGCTTAAGCTTATGGTCAGGAACTGGTGGCTTCATGCTGGTTCTCCCTGGCTCAAGGAGTTCTTAATTTTCTATAGAGGCTCCCAGGCCCTGCTCTTTCAAAGCAGGTGCCACAGAAGGTTTGGTTCTCAGGACTTTGCTCTTCCCATCCTACACATTATCCTATCTGTATCCATTATCATCTAGGAACCACATTGGTGATATGTTGGTTCCCAGATGGAGCCTCTGGCTCTTTTGTGTTCCTTATGCTTCAATTCTTTTTCCCCACTTGTGACTCGAATGTCTTGGAGGTCTCTAGGTCATATAAGATGCATGTGACACATATGTAATGACAGCGGTGAATTGCCAAAAGCTGGGAACCTTAGCAGACCTTTAGGAATATCTTATTTTAATGAAAATTTTCAACAACAAGTTTTTTTTTAATAGTCCCAACAACCCACAAGCTCTGCCATTTGCTGGTGGTCATGGAGTAAACTTTCTTACCAGGATGATTTAACCTGTCAATGAGTCATTGACCATGGAACTGGGAAGAGATGTTCCAGGAGTCTCTTGATGAGTGCACACAAACTGGCAATAACACATTGCAGGTAACTCCAAAATCAATTCTAGACAAAAGGAAAGAAGTCATTTGTGTATTTGATAAAAGTAAGTTAAATTGAAGGACCATTACATAAACGTGTAAGACCATTGAGTATATATTTGTTGTATTCAGAGAACATGTTCCATCCACAGAATGTAGGCTTAGCTATTTATGGAGTGGCAGTGAGATAGTGAGTTTTAATTTCAAACAAGAAATTCAAAAATATCTCATGAACTTGTACAGAAGTTAAAGAAACACAGATTGTATAATAATTATGTGGATGAATAGCTCATCAAGTTAATACTTAAAATGTGTTGATTGATGGAGCATAGTCAGCTTGGCTAAAGGTCTCCACTGTCAACCCATTGGGTACAATCCTTTGATTCTCTCAAAACTGTGTGCTGTAATTATAATTTTTGCTATTATTAATGCATGGAGGAATAGCTATTATTGAGGATGACAAAGTCAGGGTTCAAAGAAAAATTTGGCAAATTAAAATAACAGATCACCATAACAACAGAAATGAAATGTATTGGCAGCATTGGGTTCTGCATTTAAGTTAAGAAATAGTCGACAAAAATACAGGAGTGATCAAGCTTGACATTGGCTGAGAGGAAATGCACGGGTTTTAGGTGATTTCAAACTCAATGTAAAGCAATAGAGAATACAATTGCTAAATCAGCTCAAACACCTGTAGGGGGAATTTAAAGTCAATGCAGGGTTGAGCAGCCATGGAAACCCCAATATTGATGTATTTGGCAGAGAATGGTGGTCATCTAGAAAAAGTCCTTTGGGTACCACATCCTGCCAGGCCCTGAAGTCCCATGTGCTCACCTCTTCTCTCCCAGAGGTCCTACATTCTTACTTTATCTCTATGTTCTGGCATACCCTGTTCCATACACTGAGAATGCACTTGCCATTCTCTCAAGTTTAAACTTTTCTATGTCAAGTTTTCCTCATGTTGAAAATCAGAAATGTTTTCCTTGTGCCGTAGGCATTTAATCAACACAGTTTTTCTTTCTTCAATATTTAGTGCCCATATTTCATGTTGCATAAATATTTATTGCTAGTAGTTTAATAGCACCTGCTAGACTCTGTACTGCATATACTTGATTTGGGTACTAAGACATGACATGGCACTTTGAGAGCAGAGATCATATCTTGTCACATGAGTGTGTCTTCTAATAACTGGCAGACTACTTCCAGATGGGTATTGATTTAATGGAAGGGAGTATAAAATGTATTTGATAAAACTTGAATTTAAAGAAAGTACAAGAACTGGGCTTCTTGAGGTTTGAGGGGTTTGTTCATTCATTCCTAGTGGGGGCTACCTCGCTTGAATTATACGCTTGACCTTGGATTCTCAGAAGTATGCATTAAATCACTTATAAATGGCTTGGTCACCATTTGTGACCAGACTTCACCAGACTATGAAGATTCAAAGCTTTTAACCCACATTTTACTGCAGAGATTTGAAGAGCTTGGCTTAATGGTTTTTGTGGCCTGTGAATTCTTCTTGGAGGAGATAATGTATTATACATTAAGTGCTGATACTGCAGTGTGTTATTCAGAGTTTTAAACAACGGAGATAGCAAGGCAAGTCTGTTTTCGATGACTCATGGTGATAAAGTCAGTCAAGAATGTTCAGTTTGCTGGAGCCTCCCTGTTTGTCCTTTTACTTTTCTAGTTATGTCAGAGAAAATCATGGTGTAGATGAAGATAGAATCATCTCAGGAATTTTTTAGGGTTTACCTCCAGGCAATTCAGAATCATCAGGGATATATTTTTGTTTGTTTGTTTATTTGCTTTTTAATTAATTTTTAAAATTTATTTTACATACCAACCGCAGTTTCCCCTCTCTCCTCTCTTCCCTTTTCCTTTCCCATACCTCCTTTCTACACTATACCCCATCCAATCTTCTGAAAGGGTAAGGCCTCCTATGGGAGTCAACAAAGTCTGGCATATCAAGTTGAGGTAGGACCAAACTCCTCCCCACTGCATCAAGGCTGAGCAAAGCATCCAACCACAGGGAATAAGTTCCAAAAAGCCAGTTCATGCACCAGGGACAGATTCTGGTCCCATTGCTAGGGGCCCCACAAACAGACCAAGCTACACAACTGTCACCCACATGCAAAGGGCCTAGTTTGGTTCCATGCAGGTTTCCCAACTGTGGGTCCAGAGTCCCTGAGCTCCCATGAGCTCAGGTTACCTGTCTCTGTGGGTTTCTCTGTCAGGATATTGACCCACCTTGCTCATGTAATGCCTCTTCTCTCTTCAACTTATCTCCCGGAGCTCAGCCCAGTGCTTGGCTGTGGATCTCTGCATCTGCTTCCATCAGTTACTGGACAAAGATTCTATGATGACAATTAGGGTACTCACAAATCTGACTACAGGAGAAGGCCAGTTCGGGCACCTTTTCCATTATTGATAGGAGTCTTAACTGGGGTCGTCCTTGTGGATTCTTGGAGGTTTCTCTAGCACCAGGTTTCTCCCTAATCCCATAATGGCCCCATCTATCAAGATATCTCTTTCATTGCTCTCCCTCTCCATCTCACCCCCCAACTCCCCATCCAGATCCCTCATGTTCCCATCCCCATACCCTCCCCTTTTCTCCTCCTCCCCACCCACAGTTTACCCAGGAGATCTCATTTATTTCCCCTTTCCAGAATGATCTATGTGTCCCTCTTAGAGTCCTCCTTGTTACCTAGCTTCTCTGGGGCTGTGGATTGTAGCCTGGTTATTGTTTGCATTATATCTAATATCAACTTGTGAGTGAGTACATACCATGTTTATCTTTCTGGGTCTGGGTTACCTCACTCAGGATGATTTTTTTCTAGTTCCATCCATTTGCCTGCAAATTTCATGACGTTGTTATTTTTTTAAACAGCTGAGTAATACTCCATTGTGTAAATATACCACATTTTCTTTGTCTTTTCTTCAGTTGAGGGGCTTCTAGGTTGTTTCCAGATTCTGGCTATTACAAATAGTGCTGCTGTGAACATAGTTGAGCAAGTGTCCTTGTGGTATGATTGAGCATTCCTTGGGTATATGCACAAGAGTGGTATTGCTGGGTTTTGAGGTAGATTGATTTCCAATTTTCTGAGAAACCACCATACTGATTTCCAAAGTGGTTGTACAAGTTTGCACTCCCACCAGCAGTGGAGGAGTGTTTCCTTTGCTCCACATCCTCTCCAATATAAGCTGTCATCAGTGTTTTTGATCTTAGCCATTCTGTCAGGTGTGAGATGGTATCTCAGAGTTGTTTTGATTTGCATTTCCCTGATAACTAAGGATGTTGAGCAATTCCTTAAATGTCTTTTGGCCATTTGAGTTTCTTCTGTTGAGAATTCTCTGCTTAGATCTGCACCCCATTTTTAAAATGGATTATTTGGTATTTTGATGTCTAGTTTCTTGGATTCTTTATATATTTTGGAGATCAGCCCTCTGTCAGATGTGGGGTTGGTGAAGATCTTTTCCCATTCTGTAGCCTGGCATTTTGTCTTATTGATTGTGTCCTTGCCTTATAGAAGCTTTTCAGTTTCAGGAGGTCCCATTTATTAATTGTCGATCTCAGTGTCTGTACTACTGGTGTTATCATCAGGGACTTATTTTGTACAACTCCAGAGGCTAGGCACTCAAGATCAAGAAACCAGTATGGTCTATATGTGATAAGGGCTAGCTTCACACTGAACTACCAGAAAAAAAGAAGGGATGAGGTTGCTCCTGTGTCTTCCTTTTAGGGCACGCATTCCACACATCAAAGCTCTGTCTTTATGCTCTGAGCACCACAAAAGACCCCCCACCTCTGAATATTATCATGTTGGTAACTAGATTTGAAAAGTTGAATTTGGGGTAACACAAGAATACAGACCACAGTGCTTACTCTGTCACAGCCTAGGACCAGCAAACATGTGCACACTGGTTGAGTTTATTTGTTTTCTCAGTCTGTTCTAAGGAAGTGAATCTATACAGCAAGTAGGGAGGAAAAAACTGTGATTTTACTAAATTTTTGTTAATTGTGAAATATTCATTAAAGGAATTAACAGAATGGTCATTAAAGTTTTCTATCTATCTATCTATCTATCTATCTATCTATCTATCTATCTATCTATCTATCTGTCTGTCTGTCTAATCTTTCTATCAATCATCCATGTATTTATTGGCTTTGTTTGGTTGTGTATGTGAATGCCCATGACATTGTGTAGTTGTGAGGACAGAACACTACTTGTGGGATTCAGTTCTTGGCTTCAACCATGTGTGTTCTGGGGACTTGAACTCAAGCCTGAAGAAGCTTGATGGCAAGGCCTTTACTTGCTGAACCATCTTTCAGGCCCCAAAATGGTGATTTCATACAGTATTATTTATAGACAGTGTACTGGTCCCTTGTGAGTGGATGGTTGCAGATTGTGAAGGTGAATACGTGAACAAGGAAAGGCAGGAGTTTAGTAACCAAATACAGATACTGCAAGATTGACTTGAATTAATAAAAATGTTAATGGTTCTCTTGGCCTGTGAATGAAAAGGCTCCTGTCTCTTCTGCCCTGATGGATAGACTGGCAGCATCTTGGCACAGTGCTGAGAGCATGCTAATCACACTGGGACAGCACAACACTCCTTTGAATCTGGGATCAAGAGTGTCTTTCCTCAAAATTTCTCTGTAATATTCATTGTGCTGTTGATGGGAAGATGTCAGGTGGGGTTTCCGCCAATTTAGTATCTGAGAAGTTGAGTCACAAAGCAGTTCAATGACTTTTCTGAGGTCATGACCCAACTCAGCAGGAAAGCAGAGAGAGTACAACCCTTCTTCACAGGAAGCTATAATTTCTATCACTTTGTAGTGTTATGTTCAAAATAAAAATACAACCTGGAAGCATTTCCTCTCACATGCTGCCTCCTTTTCTCTGGTGATGGCAGCTGTAACTCTTGGTTACTTGTTTGTCTCAGATCAGAATTTAGCTCCGAGAATTTGTAGAATTTGCATTGCCTGGTGAGTCCCATCCCCCACTGCTTACTCATGCACTTTTGACTAATAATATTAGTCAGATGGAGGGAAGATTGTGCTGGGGGAGAATGAAGAAGATTGAGGGACTATGTCATTCTTAGTGCACAAAAAGGCAAGCTGAAAAAAGGGAAGGGAAGAATGGAACTTTGATTGTTAATAGAGGGCTTAAAGACTGAGATCATTGTCAAATGGCATTTCAGTTGCACGTGCGATGTCTTCTTTAAGATGCATTCAAGAGATGTGTGCGAGTATGTGTGTGAGCACGGATGTCTGCACACACACAGGAGATGAACATGCATATTGCTTTATGTGGCCATCTCTGCGGCTTTTCCAAGTGTTTGTAATACCGTAATAAATCAAGCTCCTCTGTCACTTTGTTGTGTAAACCAACCATCAGTGTAAACACATTTGACTTCAGTCAGTTTATTTTTCTGTAGATAAAATATGAAGAAAAATTAAAATGAATTATAAGGGAATGACTACAGCTCTAGCCAACAAGTAGGTATTTATAAAACCCAGAAACATTCTTTCATGGGAAGCAAAAACTAGAACACTTGAGGAATCTATTTTTTTCTAATTGGAATGAAGAATTTGTAAGTTATCAGTAAGAGCCATTTTTCCCCACTCAAGATAGAAATTCATGCTAGCCAACTAAAAGTTTAAATTTAGGAAAAATTAAAAATTCAATCCTGCCAATATATGTACACTTAACCATGTGCCACGTGATTTTGGGTTTGTTTTCCTACATTTGTGATTTGTCTTGAGACAAGGTCTTGCTATATGAACCAGGTTGATCTGGAACTATCTAATACAGACCAGAGGTCCTGTGTCCTCTATCCCCCTGCCTCAGTTTCCAGGCATGACTTTACTTTTTAAAAAGAAAATTGTATGAATGTGTTGTTGGTATCATTTATAATCTACTTTTAAATAAAAAAACCCCTTGAAGGAAATCTAACATATATATTATTATTACTCATTGATATTGATGATATTATCATCATCATTATCATCATGGTAGTTACAGGTTACCCTCAAACTTGACAGTTAGTTGAGAATAGACTTGAACTTTCACTATTCCTGCCTTTACTTTCTGATTACAGGGATTACAGGTCTGCACTGTGACTCCTGATTTAGGTTGTGCTGAGATCAAACCAGGTGTTTGTGTATGTCAGGCTAGTGCTCTACCAACTGAATACATTTCTAGCCCTATATCCAATTTGATTAATAAATCTGCCCTTCCATAGCCATACTATAGTCTTGATGTGTTGATTAGCAAAATAATCTCTCCAGGCTCCCTTTCATAGTGCAGGATGTCACGTCACATTGGAGGTGTGCATGGGTGTAAAGCTACCTGCAGTTGCCGACAATTTCCAACATCATGTAATAGCTATGCATTGCTGGCTCCTTAAACGTAAATAGTGGCTCTTGCTCCTTGAGTTTTTTAGTAATGAACACAGGTTAAGTGTTCTGGTGGTGACTCTGATGGTGTGATTTTTTTTTTTTTTTTTATAAATAGAAGTCCTTGTGATGAGTTAAGTAGCTTGCAGTCTATTACAGTCTCATGGTTCTATGATGACATATTTGTAACTTGGCTTTAAATGTAAGATTTTGTATGCATTTTGGCCTACAGTTGATGCAACATGAACACAGCTTTTCTAGTTTGTTACTACTTTTACTAAGATGTCAATTGTAGCATGTAGAAAAACATTGCTTCACAGAAGAGAAACATATTTTGAATCACAACTATTTAATATTGTTATTGTGATTTGACAGAATACAAATTAATACTGCTTAGATGGAGAACCTGTGCATTTCATAATAGTAGAAGAGAATGGAGGGCCTGGAGAGATGGATTAGTGGTTAAGAGCACTGGCTGCCCTTTCAGAGGACCTGGATTTGATCCCCAGCATCCACATGGCAGCTAACAATTGTCTGTAACTCCAGTTCCAGGAGATCTGGTACCCTCACACAGGCATACATGCAGGCAAAACACTAATGCACATAAAATAATTAATTAAAAAGAGAATGGAAGTGTGTAACATATTTATACCATTAAAATCCCTATTTACTCCTAATCACGTGTTTCCCACCCTCACAGCAAAGCCTGCTTCTGCTATGACTATGTTTGCAAAGTGTTCTCTTGCTGGCTTGTATTGGTACACCACACTTTCTTTTAAAAAAATATGTCTTGCCTTTGTTTATTTGGTGTATGTGGTGGAGAGCATACCGTGTATGCCGCTGTGAGCATGTGGAGGTCAAAGGACAATGTGGAGAATTGCCTCTCTACTGTGTCGGCTCTGGAGTCAGAACCCAAGTTGCTAGGCATGGTAGCAAGGACCTTTCTCTACTGAGCCATCTCAGCATCCTCTTACTTTTTCTTATGTATAGTTAATCTGAAACAATACAAGCAGGTAAAGCAATGTTATTGATTTCAATGGGTAGCAGAGCCAGAAGCTCTTGGGAAAATTATACTTTCACTTAGAATTACCGTATGGTCATTGTCTAGGGGATTGAGCTGTGCAGCTGGGAATATGAAAACACATCCATATTTTTACCAAGTTAATAAGAAGTTATAGAGCCATACTGTGTCTATAGTTTTATAAGGAAAACCGTAGTTATTCATATTTATCTCTGTGTCTCACCTGTGTAAGTCTCTAAGTCTCTGAGCTCAAAGAACCACTTTTTGAACTGAGAAGATGGCTGACTTGGTAAAGTACTTGACACAGATGCATGAGAACCTGAATTTGGATCCCCACCACATACATAAAAAGTTGAATGTGGTGTATACCTGAAATCTCAGGGCTAGGAAGGCAGAAGCAGGAGGATCCCTTGGCTGGCCTGGCCAGTCTAGATGGATTGGTGAACTCCAGGTTCAATGAGACATATTGTCTCAAAAAGATAATGTGGAGAACAACTGAGGAAGACATGAGACATTTCTGGCCGTCATCTTCACAAGTGAGTGCATATATATGTACCGTTACACACATGCCAAACAATGGACACACATACACACATGAATTACATTTTTCCTGGACCATCATTACAAATTGTGAAAAGTTGAGTAAAAGGAACTCCTTAAAACAGGGTATAGTAATCTAGCACATTGCTTAATGGTGTCAGAAGAGCAGAGTAGTTTCCTGTGTCCAGCTCAGGACTGTATAACATGAGGGCAGACTGGGTCAAGGCTACTGGAAGTTTAGAATATAATCCACAGGCTTGCTGTGAGGCTGAGAACGCCACACCTGATAAGAGGCCATTTTCCAGAAACTGAATTTCTAGTAGTCTTTTGGCAGTACTCACATAAAGCCCTAAAACAGAATCATAGTTGCCAGAGAGCAGTTAACCCACTTAAAATGGCTTCATTAGCTGGCTTGTTTTTCATTTTTATATAAATCATGCTATATCTTCATTAATAGTTGAGTCATTAATTCATGTAATTTTATAACTATGTTTTGAAGTCAGAATTTTCATAAAAATTACTTTCAGATAACTGTAGAACACAAAAATAAAAATCTTTCATTGTGTGTGTATGTTTTATATTTTTCTCTGCTGATATATTTCTGTGCACTATAGAACCACATGGCCAGGCCACATACTCAGTCTTAAATATGTCAAGGCTCCCTTAGGGGAGGCTTGGGATGTGGGCGGCTCTTAGCCAACAGTCAGGAGGCTGGGGAGTTCAGGAGGGTAATTGATTTGAAGAATAAATCAGCAAGTTCACACTGGGGCTGGACAACAAAGCTTCCCTCAGCATTTTAATAGATAGACAATCATTAATTTTACCCCAAATTACATGCATGCTTATAATGTTTCAACAGCTGCTGATTAATTGTTGAACAGCAATAATGGGAGGTTGAGAAGACCTTGTTGATAGGAAGTTTGGGAGGGTCAGCAAATTTACGTGGAACACAGCTGTCCCTTCAAACCTCCAGCAAAACTGTTGGATCACAGCTTTGCCTTGAATTTTGCACTTATGGGTTACAGGATAAATTTCTCTCTCTCTTTTTAATTAATTTGCTGACTTATCATTACAGTTTTGCATGGTTTTATGTGGCTGAACTTTGTGGTTTTAGTATTCCAAGAATGGTCAAAGTCTGCAGACGGGTGCATTCATGCTTATTATTTAAGCAAAACGTTTGAGCTAAGGAGATTTGTCTGTTGAGGCTGGACGACACTGCGTGTGCAGAAGTCATGGTGCACTGTTTTCTGTGCTGACATTTTTTAGATGATTACCTTCTTTGAGCATCAATGTTCTACCTCCTTGTGAATAACAGTCCTCATTTTGCCCTTTACTGCAGTATATCAGGAGGGAAAATAAGTGGTATTTGAGCAAAGAGAAAGATGCGTTGAGGTCATGTACTAAATATTCCTCTCTCCATTCCTTTCTCTGTTATTCTAAATAAATGTAAGATCAGACCAACTTGTTTGATTGGAAAGCAAAGGGAGTTAAACAATGTTAAGCTTTTATTATCAATTGTGTTGTTTCTCTATTTGCCTGGTGTGATTATCAGAAAGCAAATTGAACTAAATAGTTAAGTGTTTCAAGAGAGAGTCCAGTGGTATCTGTGTCATTAGTATTTTTTTGATGATTACAGACATTTACAGAATGTATAGCGTTTATCTAAAACTGTGTATTCATGCATTTAAGACATATGACACTTTCATTCAGTAAGGTTATACCTGCACCTAAAATGTCTGGATTCTTAGAAAATAAAGAAAATGGAGAAATCATGTTGGGAAAATATATATTTTTAATCAACAAAAGCACCAATGGCAGTGCCTTTTGTGGCTATTTTATGTAAATAATAGGCAGCTGAAAAGTGAAAAGGTACATTTGACCTTGTGACAGGGTACAGTGGCTCAGGAGAAGAAGAGCTATCTGCCTTCTTTCACCAACATCATTCCTTTGTTGCATAGTTGCTGAGGATAGAATCTGGACCTGACAGAACCAAGTCTGTCTGTAAGGCAGGATGGAGAAGGACATAGGTCATGGCTGTCTCAGCTCCAGGCACATGAGACGTTTCTAAGGACATGGACATGGAAGGTTAACATACCCATTTTGTTTTTCCTAAATTTTTGGGGTTGAGTGAGTTGTTAGGAGATTATACTAGTAAATGAATAGCTTCACTGGAGGTAGAAAGGATGCAGACAAGAGATCACAGTTCATCCAATGAAGAAAAATGATTTCCAAGTCTGTCTTAGAATAAAATATGGTACTTGGCGCTTCTGGGGTGAGCTAATCTTTTTGAAGCAGAAGTGTTTTCTCCAACCAAATATTATCATTATCTGCATATGGAGAGAGAGAGAGAGAGAGAGAGAGAGAGAGAGAGAGAGAGAGAGAGAGAGAGAGAGAGAGAGAGCTTAATGCTCCATGGCTTCCGTGAAAATGGATTTCTGAGTCCTCATTAGGGTGCCTTGTGGAGTGTGGACCTCCTTATGCTTTTACCTTTTCAAGTGTTTATTTTTATGTTTAAGGATAAGCAATTTCCTGTAATAGAGCACAATTACGATTCTATCACTCTTCCAGTCCTGAACACATTTTCTGTGAAAGATCCTGCATGTGAAAGCACTTTGTAGACTCCAAGTGAAATCCCAAAGCAGGTGCATGAATTGATGATTTTACTGAAGTCTCTGTGTTATTTCCTAATGGACTTTAAATTATTGGAAGCAAGAATTGTCATTTTTGCCTTGAACATAATAGACACTCTGAAAAGACACTGAGTGGATACTCAGCTCCAGCTGTGTGCATTAGGCTTGTGGCCGCCAGCCTTAGTGGGAGGTAGACTCCAAGAAAGGATGCCCTTTGCTTCCTCAGTGTCAACTCTTGGGCTCCTCTTCCTGCTTTCTCTCCTCTTTGCCCTGTTCTCAAGCTATGGGGCATAGCCTTCTGCCCAGTACTGCTTGCTATACATCTCTCTTATCATTTGCATCAGCTTTCCACTATGAATTTGCTAGTTTTGTGTTGCAGGCAATGACCAGATTTATTGGCCTGTGGATTTCTCCTTACAGTTTCTGTTACATTTGTCTCCAGAAGCAGGTCTTACCTTGTCTTCTTTCTTTAAGGGAAAGGAAATTCTATCATTTGTATATATCTTCTAAATGTGTTGTCTGCCATGTCTGGATTGGTTTGTTAGGGTATTTCTGTGCTCAACCAAATGCCAGGTATCTGAAGATAGATGATAGGCTCCAGGTTTCTTGCATGGAGTAAAAAAAGGAAACATGGCTACCTGAACCTTCATAAACCTAAGGGGAGGGCTGAATGTTAACATGTAATCCCATAGGGAATTAAAAGAAAAAGTGTTATCAATGGTGGGAAATATGTCAAAAAAAACCATAAATAGCATGTAAGTAAAATAACATGTCAGAGGACAGATGAGGCTTCCTCGGAGTAGTGTTTACAAAGAGACTTATATTTTCCATTAGCTGAAGCAAGAGAAAAGGAGTTAGAAACTACAGTGTCTGTATAGGGTCAGAATCAGCTGAGAATCTTGGCTAATGGGGAACAGGCCTTGAAGCTGCTGTGTAGTAACAAGGAAGACAAGATAGCATTCTGATGAGTTTATGAGGCCAGGTTGTAGTCACATGCTGGGAGTCCTGATTCTCTGTACACTCTCTTGCTTACAGCTTGTTTATTTTATAAAAGGTGAGGCTATAGGTAGGACTGATATGATTCAATACACTCTTTAAAATGACTAAATATAGCCATTCCAAACTACTGAAGAATAGAAGAATTGATTAGAGGCAACCAAGAGAAGCATCAGATATTCCAGTGGAGAAGTAAGAACACTTACAAGCATGGAATGAATGATGGAGGGACAGGGACAGGTCTGACATGCAGTTTCCCCCAGTGACAAACACTATTGTTAGTATATGGGCTGAATAAGAAAAGAATGCAGCTAGGCACCATTTGGACTTTCAGTATGGATACTCTAGTGGGTGCATTCAATCACCCCAATGCCTAGGAAGCAGGTGCAGGGAAATTTTGAGCCAGAGACCAGCCTGGGCTATATATCAAGATCCCATTTCAAAAAGTTTACTTACTGAGAAGGGGCAGAGGGGCTATGGATTAGAAGGCTCATTCCTAATTGGTAATGTAAATACCTTCAGTGAGATAACCAATAGCTGGGGAAGAATTCTGGGTAGAGATGGAAGGTGAGAGCTTGCACTAGGAAGCTGACACCTAGAACATTAGAACTAGGAAAGCTCTTACTTAGAGTGCCCATGATAGCAATCCCTGGCCATATTTTGGTGATTCTTTTCTTCTTCTTTTTTTTTTTTTTTTTTTTTTTTTTGGTTTTTCGAGACAGGGTTTCTCTGTGTAGCTTTGCGCCTTTCCTGGATCTCACTTGGTAGCCCAGGCTGGCCTCAAACTCACAGAGATCCGCCTAGCTCTGCCTCCCGAGTGCTGGGATTAAAGGCGTGCGCCACCACGGCCCGGCTGGTGATTCTTTTTTGAGTCTAATGTAGATGAAAAATTATTTCTCTAGCAGGCACTGATGCCTGTGACCTTGCCACCCTCTCCTGCCCATAAAGCTCAAGGCTCTCTGCCAATCAAATTCACGATCTCTGACCATGTACAGGACTGAGGCTCAAGAACTTCATTTTGGGGACCTATTCTAGTTTAATTTCTGTCGCTGTGATGAAATACCCTGACAAAAAGTAACTTAGGAGAGAAAAGGTTTATGTCAGCTTACAATTCTGAGTTTTGGTCTTATTGTGGAAAAGTCAAGGCAGGAACTCCTCAAGGCAGCTAGTTATATCACCTGCAAGAGAAGAGAGAGAAGAAATTGCTTGCTTGTGCTCAACTCTATTTCTCCACATTTATACAGTTCAGGAAATCCTGCTCAGGAATGATGCCACTCACGTTGGGCTGCATCTTCCCACACCAATTAAGGCAACCAAGACAAGTCACCCACAGATATACCCACAGGCCAACTTGATGTTGACAATTCCTCATTGAGGCTCTCTTCACAAGTGATTTTTAGATTGTATCAGCTTGACAGTGTAAACTAACATCAGAGGATGCTTGTTCCTTTTAGGGTTAGCAGTAGTTGTGCATATGGGGTTGATTTGTGCAAATAGGAGTGAGAGAGTTGTTACAGGTGGCTGAAATAAAATTTAAGCCTAACTTATGTAGAGATGGTGGGAAATTAGAATTGATATGGTATGAAGTTTAGGGCATAGTGTCGGATGTCATATCTGGCACATTAGCCTTAAGTCTGATTCTTATTTTAAGAAATTGACTTGTGTAGTCTAATTAATGAGTGTTTCATCTGTTATTGGCTCTTATCTAAATACACAGGACTGGGCAAAATCTCCATAGGAAATCATGAAATGTGAACAGAAAGGTTAAGATAGAGAAATATCTAGTGCAGTGGAAAGATGTCCTTTATAGATAGATCTAGCCCGAGGGACTTCTATGGTCCATGGGGCAGGAGTAGGAGAAAGGACTGACAGAGAACAATGTCCCATGGAGCATGCAGAACAGAGGTAGGATAGCTGTTCAGCTGTACAGAAGGAAAAAAAAAACCAAGGTGAGTAGAGACAAATTTCAAGCTCCTTTGTGTCTACATATACTGTTGAGTTATTGAAAGCTCTACCACATGGCAGATATGGAACCTTGGTCATATTTATAACCTATATATTTTTGCCCTCACCCCATAGAGAAGCATTTTAAAGACCTTTACAGTATGCTAAGCACAGAGCTTTCTCTCCAATATTAAGTATTATCGTTGGTATATTAGTCATAATGAGGTTACCTGAAAAGAAGGCCATTGGGGCTAAGGTGACAGGTTACTCAAGGTGCATATGAATTGTTTGGTGAGAGACAAAGTTGGCATGGGGTGGAGGATAGTGGAGCTGGTGTTAGTAGCCTTGTGAAAGGCCAGGTAGGCAGCCTACAGCTGGATTCAGGGGCTAGGGAAGGGTTGAGCAGTGGAACAGCGCACTTTTGATAGGAACAGAGAGATATGGGATTTTTCTGCAGGGCTAGAGGGGAATCAAACAGAAGATAAAGTTTTCAAGGAAAAGTTGGAGAGTATAGAAAATTATATGATTATGGAGCAAATGGTTTGGATGTCACTGTAAAGGCAGAGGTCTGTGAGACAGTGTTCAGATGGTCCTGCAGACCTACCCTTGAGAAAGTTCTTCCAGGTAAGCCAGGGGCACTTGAGGGCAGACAGCCTGTGCTGAAAAGTGGTCTACTTTGACAGTTGATGCTCTCCATCCTGCATGCTGAGACAAGGGTTGCAGCAGGAGGTGTATGTATCCTCTCTTCTTGGTCTCTCCTCCTTACATTTGACTTTCTGAAGCAAGGCCCTGGGTACAGCCCAACCTTAACTGTTGTGTGTTTTACCTGTAGCCTGGTGATCTTGATGGACAGTTCTCTTGTAACTTGAGTTCCGTAGCCTTCCTTTGAGACTTGGCTTTGTTTTTCATATGTAGGTCATTCCAGCAAGTGAGATCCTCACTAGCAAGGAGATGTCACTCATCATACTTGCTGCTGTGCCAGCCCCACCCAGTGATTCTTCTTCCTTTCCCACATCTCCTCCATCCAGATACCACTGTTGTAGGAGACCAGCCCAGGCTCTACAGAGGTAACACGGGGAAATTTCCCCTTAAGAATCAGTTCCCAATACAAAACAAGTCCTGAATTCTGGAACATTCTCTTAAGGAAGTGTAATTTTAATTTTAAAGTAAAAGCAGATATAACTTTATTTTAAAATAGTAGATATTTGTAGTAACCAGTGAACAAATACAGAATATTAGTTTTTAAATCAACTAGGTATTACTAGAAATTCTATTTCCCTTCCTAAAATAACCATATAATTGACATTCATTATTCTAAATATCCATGTAACCATGTATAAGCTTTATATAAATGGTAATATTAAAGTCCTGAGTATTTTGTAACTTCATGTTTTATTAACAATTGATACTTTATACTTAAGTAAATATATACTAGATAATCAACTATACTTTTTTTTTTTTTTGAGACAGGGTGTCTCTGTGTAGTTTTGGTGCTTGTCCTGGATCTCGCTCTGTAGCCCAGGCTGGCCTCAAACTCACAGATATCAGCCTGGCTCTGCCTCTTGAGTGCTGGAATTAAAGGCGTGAGCTACCACTGCCCAGCTTCAACTATACTTTTTAAAAAATTTTGTGTGTGTACTAGTGGAAGCCCATGAATTGTAGACTAATGGCTGTGGAACCCCCATGGGACTGGACTAGGCCCTCTGGATATGGAAGATGGTTATTTGGCTCGAACTGTTTGGGGGGCACCCAGGCAGGGGGATCGGAATCCATCCCTGGTGCATGGGCAGGCTTTTGGGAATCCAGTTCCTGTGGTGTGACACCTTGCGCAGCCTTGGTGCAGTGGGAAAGGGCTTGGACCTGGCTAGGCTCAGTGTGCTGGGCTCTGCAGACTCCCCATGGGAGACCTCGATTTGGGGGATGTGGGGATGCAGGGTGGCTTGGGAGGGAGAGCTGGGGAGTGGGAGGAGGGAGGAGGTGGGATCTGTGGGTGGTATGTAGAAGGAGTATAAAATTTCTTAATAAAGAAAAAAAACTTATATAACCCCCCCCCAAAATTTTGGGTGTGTACATGAGTGTATGTATGTGCATGTGTATGTGTGTGTATATGAGAATTCAGTGTGTGTATGTGTGTTCAGAGTGTGTGTGTGTATGAGTGTATGTGTGTATGAGATGTATGTGTGACTGTATGTGTATGAGTGTTTGTACATGTGCACATATGAGTGTGTGTGTGTGTATGCATGTGCTAAGGCATGCATGTAGAGGTCAGAGAACAAGTTCAGTCTTTCATTGTATTTGAGACAGGGTCTCTTATTTATCACTACACAGAGCACCCATATGTTGTGATATGAGACTGTGCTGCTACACTGGCCTTATTGCACATGCCAATGATTTTTTTCTACAATAAGATACACTTTCAGGAAGTACAAACACTTCATATTCCCACTTGTGTTGGTATCTCCCTCACAGTTAATAGTGGAAAAACGTTTTAACCACTTTTTACTGAAAAGGGAAAACAAATACCATCCCACTTTCACTATTTTAACTCTTTGTATGAAGGGCTAATCTGACATATTTACTGACCATATTCATGTCTCTCTGTGGCCAAATGGTATGTTAGATGTATTCACTGATTTTTTTTTTGGGGGGGTGACAGGGCTGGAAATCAAACCCAGGCCACGTACGTGTGAGGGAAGGGCTCGACCATTTGTCTACATGCCTTCAAGACAAGAGTGTGCCATGTAGTGAAGGCTGGTGTTAAACTTGTGGCCCTCCTGCCTCTTACCTTCAAATGCTGATGTTACAGGCTTTCTTCATGTCTAACTTGAACTTTTTTGAAGGTTGAACCTGTATTTTCTAGATTATTTGGCAATTAATCTTGATTGTGTGTGGGTTTTTTTTCTTGTGGTATAAAATTTGAATTACATGTATCTTCAGTCTGTCAATATTCTATTGATTAGCTGAGCACACATTAATATTTTTATACATCTGTCATTTACATTGACACAATATGCTTCTGCCCCTCACATGCCAGTGGTTTGTAGTTGATGTGCCACACAGCTAACACCCGATGGACCTAATTCTCCATGGGACAACCTTAAGTATGGCCACAGTGGGGAGAAACGAAACACAGAGAGATGCTGGAAAGTCGCCAAGGTCAGCGTTGAAAGACACTCTAGCTAATCTGGGGGTGGGGTGGGCAGGAAGTTTTAGATTCTTAGGAGGCTGGTTTCCTGCAATGAGGACTCTGCCAAGTGATAACCAGGAGGGCAGGGAGCATTGCTGTTGATAAATTACTCAGCTTTCCCATTTTAAACACATTTATTTGGTGATGACATTTAGCTGGGCACTGCTAGAAGTAGGTTTTGTGTATGTGTGTGTGTGTGTGTGTGTGTGTGTGTTTTCACACACACAGGAACTCTTGTTTTATTGCCATGTCTTAAAAACCCTGTAACATTGTTTAAGGACACAGAGAACCTATCCTGGCAACCATGTTTGGTACTTCCATGACGCTCAGTACCCCTCTAGATGATCTGATAGATACCTGCCCAGATGGTGATTTATACTCTTGCCTGGTGTGCCTGATCATTTTAGTTTAAAACAAGTTTAGGAGACTGGGACCATAGCTCAGTGGTAGCGTACTTGCCTAACATCCTCATGGCTGTAGATTAAATTCTCAATGCTCCAAAAATAAAAAGGGAGAAAGGGGACTCATTAACATTGTAAATAGTGCAAATGAGGTTAAGATCATGATGGGGAAAACCACAGAGACAGCTGACCCAAGCTGGTGGGAGCTCATGGATTCTGGCCTGTCAGCTGGGGAACATGCAAGGGACCAAATTAGGTCCTCTGAAAGTGGATGACAGTTATATAGTTAGATCTGTTAGGGGAGCCCCTGGCAGTGGGACAAGGACTTACCCCGGGTGCATGAAATGGCTTTTTGGAACACATTCCCTAGGGTGGGATACCTTGTCAGACTTGACACGGGGTGCAGTGGGTGGTGAGCAGGAGTTGGTCCTATCTCAACTTAGTATGCCAGACTTTGTTGACTCCCCAAGGGAGGCCTTACCCTCTCTGAGGAGTGGATGGGGGGGTTGGGAGAGGTGGGGGGATGGGAGAAAGGAAGGGAGGGGGAACTGGGATTGGTATGTAAAATGAAAAAAAACTTTAAAAAAAATAAATTAAGAAAAAATTTGGGGAGAGTGTAGCTGTTGAATATACCTTGGTAGAATGGTATATGTCCCAGAAAAAGGAACGTTACTATTATTATTTTAAGTATTTTTATTTTATATGTATCAGTATTTGCTTGCGTATATGTATGTACACTATATGCCTGGTGCCTTGGGAGACCAGAAAAGGGAATGGTAGCCCTTAGAATTGTAGTTACAGACAGTTGTGTGCTGCCAATGGAACTTACAAGTACAGTACTCTTAACTGCTAAGTCCTATCTCCAGTCCCAGAATATGGTCTTAAACAAGCACTCATGACCCAGGCAGTTGGCATGAGTTATCTCATCGAGTCATTACTTCTCAAGTACAGAAACTGGGAATGGATCTGTGGGGGTTCTTGCTTCACATCACCTCATGGTGTGTACAGTGGGATGAGGAACTCCTGCCAGATTTTATTTATTTATTTATTTTTACACCCAGGTCTTTCCTCTCTGGTGCTTTGAGAAAGAGCTCTGAAGCAAGGCATCTTACAAGCCATAACTGTCTTCGAAAAAACCCGAGAGAAATGGTCAGAAGTACGAGCCAGGCTGCATTATCTGTTCCCTCTTGGGGTTTGCAGCAGCTGCAGCTCAGAATCAAAGCTCAGCATCAGGGAATTCACTCGAAACTCGACACTATTTCCTGAACGCTGAGATTTTTGGCTACAGAATAGGAAATATTTCTCTAAATCATGGCACTTTGAAGAATGTGACATGCCATGAGAAACTGCAAAATAACAGTCACTGGATTCCCCAACGTGAGGTAAGGATAACTCCTATTGACATACAGAGCCTGTGGAGACGGGGGTTAGCCATCACTGCACAGCTGACTGCTGTATGCTGACTCTCAGAAACATGTCCCTGTTTATTCCTCCTGGGAGAATTCCTTTTTGATTTTTCTCATTTTGTTTTTCAGACAGAGTCCTTAGTGGCCTCTAACTCCCTGTATATGTAGCCAAGGATGACTATGAACTTGGGATCCTCCTGCCTCCATCTCACAAGTCATGACATTACAGATACGTGCTCTGTTTCTGCAGGACTGGGAATCAAGCACAGGTATGTGTACATGCTAGAGAGCAGTCCACTAGGCCAGCTGCAAACCTAGCCTCGGAAGACAGAGTAGACGTCCTCAAAGTGTGCGGGGTAGTAGAGCAGGTGTGTGACAAGCGACCAGTGCTGTGAATTGACTCTCTTGGGCAAATGTAAAATGAGCCCTGTATTATTTTTGTTGATTTGGAATTGTCTAGAAATGGAACTGTTCATTTAATTTATACAATCCAGTTACAAGTACATGGGAAGAAAACACAACTGTTCATTTAATTGCCCTATACATTAAAAAAAACAACACATATCTGTGCCTATAGTGGCAGAGTCCACTTATTTGCTTGATGTTCTATTCAGTTTGACCTATGTGTGTGTAATATGGATTATAAAAATCAACTAGATGAACCACTTGTAAAACGCTTTAAACAAGCTCCTCTGTTGTGTACATTCCATAGCTTTGCAGTAACAGACAGACAGACGTCTGCATGCTGCCAATCCAGAGGCAATAGCACCTTCTAGAACATGAACAGTTATGCTTTGGTAGGAAGTGCATGAGAGTCTGTGTTTTCTGGTACCTATTTGCTCAGAAAAAATCTAGTGATCAAACATAGAACCCATTTCAACATCTTTTTTTATGATTGGATTTAAAATTTAGACAAATGTTAGTGTTCACATTTTGCTCTTAAAAAAGAATGAACCTCAACAGAAACACTGATTATATCATTTTGGGGTAGTGTCAATCTATATTTCCACAATAAAACCCCAGAAAGGAAATTGCATAATAGTTGAAAAATAGGCATTATAGAAGTCTGCATTATAAGAATGCAAATACATTAAAATAACTTGTACCATCTTTTAGCAATTATGCTGGAGCCAAATCAAACACCAGAGAATCGTCAAATTAGAGGGTTTGCGTTTGTCAGTTTTTGTTAGAGATTTCCACCTTCGATATGCCAGTTGAGATAAAGCCTGTGCTTGGATAACACCAACTCTAGCCAAAGTAGGAGAAATGGGCTGTTATTACTAAAAGGGAATGCAAAGGGAAGCTCTGTTCCCAAGCTGGGTATCAGCTGACACCACCACAGACACTGGGCCCTTTGATGAGTCTGTCTTACAGATAAACTCTCGACTGACTCACATTCTCAGGTTTTAAACTCTTTCAAGATTGAATTTTATTTTTTGTTTAAAAATATTTTTATTCATTTTACATACCAACCACAGATCCCCCTCTCATCCCTCCTCCTGCTCCCCCACCACCACCTAAACCTCCCTCCCCTGACCTACTCCTCATCCCCTCCTCCAAAACGGTAAGTTCTCTCCTGGAGCCACAGCAAAGCCTGATACATTCAGTTGAGGCAGGACCAGGCCCCTCCCCCCTGCCTCAAGGATGAGCAAGGTGTCTGATCATAGGTAATGGGTTTCAGAAAGCCAGCTCATGCACCAGGGATAGGTCCTGATCACACTGCTAGGGACCCCTCAGTCAGACCCAGCTACACAACTGTCTCCCGTATGCAGAGGATCTAGTGTGGTCCCATGCAGGTTCCACAGCTGTCCATCTAAAGTTTGTGAGTTCCTATGAGCTTGGTTCAGTTGTCTCTGTAGATTTCCCCATCATGATCTTCACCCCCCTTGCTCATACAATCCCTCTTCCCTTTCTTTGACTAAACTACTAGTAATAGTGTTGAGGGAGCCTGCACTAGCCTACCCTGGTAATCAGATTGGTGAGTACCCTAACTGTCATCATAGAGCCTTCATCCAATCACTGATGGAAGCAGATGCAGAGGTCCACAGCCAAGCACCAGGCCAAGCTCCTAGAGTCCAGTTGAAGAGAGGAGAGAGGGACTGTTATTTTTCTAATTGTGTGTATGTGCATTTAAGAGCAGGTGCCTGCTGAGGCCAGAGGTATTGAGCTGGAGGTATATGTGGTTGTAACCACGCAATGAAGGTGCTAGGAATTGAACTTGGATCTTCGGCGAGAGCAGTGCTGGCTCTTAACCATGGAGCCATCTCTGTAGCACCATTCACTGGGTTTTAGAAGCTACTTTGCTGCCTATTGGTATTATGGAAAGGCTTGAACACCAAGATGCAAATTAAGCCCTGGAACTGTGATGTCTATCCTCAACTTCAATGTTAAGTCATTATTTATTCTTGGATTTGGTCTGGATTTAATTAATAAGATACATAGTAGTCTAAATATGTCTTTTATTTATTTCAACTAAGATTTAAAATTCTTTAAAGCAAAAATTTAATCTGGTCATCTCCATCTGATTTAATCTTCCTCTGGCTATCAATGGTTACTCCCTTTCCCCTATATTATTATTATTATTCCCTTTTTTTACTTTGTTGATTGTAGACATTTCTTCTAAACTATAAAATTTTACATTAAAATGAAAGTGTGAGTGGTTGGGAGATAGTTCAGTTTGTAAAGTGCTTTCTACACAACTAAAAGGACTGGAGTTACATCTCTAACACCTATATTAAAAACAAGTGTGGCAGTACATACTTGTAACCCCAGGACTGGGGGGTGGAGACAGGAGGATATCCCAGAGTTCATTGTCCATCCAGACTAGTCTAAAGGGCAAGCCTCAGGTCCCAGTAAGAAAATCTACCTCAAAAAACAATGTGGTCAGCTTCTGTGGATTAATGTTTGAGTCTGACTCTGGCCTCATAAATGCACACAGGACATACATACACATACATGAACGAGTACACATACACACACACACACACACACACATTCAGAAAAAAAAAACTGCACAACTTTTCTTTTGAGATTCAAACTGGGTTAGGAAAGTGAAGTACGGCCCAGTTTTCTTTGTCCCTCTGGCTGCCATGACTTGCTTTCCTTAGTCATGACTTGGAAACTGGCAAGAGTGAGGCAAACTCCCATCCCATCCTTTTTTTTCCCCACTCATGGCTCAGTTCCAAAGTGTGACAACCAGCAGGTTAGTGATTCCCGAGAGAACAGCTTTGGGGAACTCGACTACAAAATACGGCTGGGGATATAAGTATAGAAGAGGAGAAGGGCTTCTTATCCTGGGAGGGGAGGCACAAGCCTGCGTTTATTGATTCTTTGATCTGTCTAGTTTGAAGTTTGAACGGAACAACAAGAACACTTATAAATCAGTTCAGTGTGTTTTCTGTAGGAAGCCGAAAGGGTTGCATGTCTTGCACACGAGGCACATTCATCCAGGAATTATTTTATCTGCCTTAAAAAAAAAATCATCCCAAAATATTTCAAATGAAAACTTCCAAGACATTAAAAAGTCACATGAAGAGTTGGTGTCAGTGCCACTTTCCAAGAAATCCTCTTTTATTTACTGTTTGATCCCCAGTTCAGCGCTTTCTCCCCATCTGGCAGCTGTCACTTAGGCAGATGGCCACCAGCTGGGAGGGCAGCCTGTGTGTCTTACCCCCTGGGCTCATCAGGCTCCAGCCTCCTCCGCAGACCTGATGTGAAAGTGTACAGCATCATTCCACAGGCTGGCTGGCCAACTTCTCTGCTGGCTTGTCACCGCCCGAAAGCCTCCTGAGGGCTCTCCTTGAGGAATTGGGAATGTCCTTAGGAGACAGTTTTCTGATGTCCTGGCTTCATCATAGATGACCGGGTAGCTAGTGTACTTACACAGTCCAAGGCTTCCAGTTAGGAGGGCCACGTGCTTGCAATCACATTAGTGAGGTAGAAGAAAGGCACAAGTCTTTAAAAGAAGGAAAAGTAGAAGTAG